>NW_021941230.1:16967477-17163192 GCF_902148845.1 Salarias fasciatus
GGCTAAACTGGAGTCAGCATGCTGTAAAAAGTGCTGCATGCACAATGTAGATCTAGTGTATTTCAAATGCTTGTGATTTACCTGATTTTATTTGTTTTGTCATAAAGAGTATCAAAGTACTTTGCCTCTACTTAAAATGCAAAATTATATATATAAGAATGTATTGTAAGTGCTACTGACACATCATATCTGAGTAATTTTGTTCATCTGACTGTTGTGTCCATGAAACATTATAAATTTGAGTTTACATGAAAAATCCATAGTCGTCAAATGAAAACATTGAGTTGAGGTTGCTGACTACCCATGAAGCTTGGCGGCGGCAGCAGAGGAGGCTGACTGCTGACAACGTACAGCCAATGGCGTCCTCCCTACAGCTCATTTCCTCCATGGAAACAAAACCCTGGTAAGTTCAGCAAATATACCTCAGTGATTAGTACTGCTACACCAAGTACTGTGACCTCAAGGTTTACTTTAGAGGTCCTGTTTTTCAGCAAACATTAGCTCATATTTTTATAGGTTAGATGCAGGCGTTACTTTTCACAGTGCAGTAAAGTTCCTCTGATCAGCAACAGATAAAGCTCCGCTGTTCCAGTCGGGTTCTCCTGACGTCCTCCAGCACCAGCCGTGGTCCTCAGAGCTTCCAGCATCAGAGGGTCTCACTATTCACTGATATCAGTCAGCTGAAGGCTACAGAAGAAGGTCCAGGGCCTTAAACACACCACGGAACACAGAGAAGACCGTCACCATCGAGTGGAGAACATGTGGAACAACAGAGACAAGACCCAGAACAGGACGTCCGTCCAGAACCGACGATCAGACGAGAAGAGAAGGTGTGAGGGAGGCTGCTGAGAGGCAGCAGCAGCACTGAGGACGGTCCTGGCTGCGTCCCACATGAGACAACAGTCTCCCGTCTCCTTCATGTCTGGGCTGTGGGGCGGGGCGGCAGGACGGGAAAACATCCCTGTAGCGCCGCATTGTGTCATAACGACGCATTATGTAATAATGTCATAAATGTTCACATCATTATGTCATAACTTGCCGCATTTTGTAATAAAATCCTTGAACGCAATGTGTAATAAAGTTTGCTGCATTTTGTAATAAGTTGTTCCATATCGCACCAGTTATTACAAATTGTGGGCGTTAAAGATGTTTTTGAAGAAAACGTAATAATTTGGTGCATTATGTAATAAACCACCAAAATGTATGTCTTAATTTGAAATGAAGCTGAGAACGTCAGAACAACAGTGATTTTAAGCATTCTAGCGTGACTCATAACTAAGAATTACTTTTACAAACTAGTAAGATGTTTCATTAGTAACAAAATATTCAAATATAGCTGTTTATTATAATCATAGAGAATGTGTGTGATAGCTCAGAGACAAAAGCTGCATTAAATGCCTGTTAGAAACATTATCAGTGGACTGAACGGTCAAACTTTAAAGGTAGAAATCATGATCTGATTAGCAATGATAAGCTAAGCTAGCAGATGCTAGACTGGTTTTGGAAAGTTTCTGAAATGACCTTTTGTGGCACTTTTCTCGCTCCACAGACTGTTTATCTGCTCCTTCATTACAGATTATTTAGAGAAAATTAAGCACATACATTGCCATACATTGTTTGTCCATGTGCTGGATCAACCTGATGACTGTAGCCTGGATGAACACCATCAGGATGCTCTGGATGCTCTGGATGAACACCATCAGGATGCTCTGGATGAACACCATCAGTATGCTCTGGATGAACACCATCAGGATGCTCTGGATGAACACCATCAGGATGCTCTGGATGAACACCATCAGGATGCTCTGGATGAACACCATCAGGATGCTCTGGATGCTCTGGATGGACACCATCAGGATGCTCTGGATGCTCTGGACGGACACCATCAGGATGCTCTGGATGCTCTGGACGGACACCATCAGGATGCTCTGGATGAACACCATCAGGATGCTCTGGATGAACACCATCAGGATGCTCAGGATGCTCTGGATGAACACCATCAGGACGCTCTGGATGAACACCATCAGGATGACGATGGAAACTGTGACATGTCCAACCTGCCGACAGAACTGCTGTCATGTGTTATTCAGTTAACACTACACGCCGATATCTCAATGCTTGGTGTATTCAACAGGGTTTCTAAACTTTTTCAAGACCTTGCATCACAATTTCTTCCTCAAATCTACATCAGGGAGTCTTCATCTGAAAGCCTCCAGCTGGAACATGACAGTGACAGTGTCAGTAGCATCAGGAGGCTGTATAAATCAGCTGGACGGGGGAGTGGTCTCCACCAGATGACGGGAGCCATTTGGAAAAAACAGCAAGTGGAAGAGGGCCTGGGTCTTACTGAGGCACACAGGCTGTGGACATTTCAAAATCAAGGAAGGAAGGAAGGAAGGAAGGAAGGAAGGAGATACGATGTAAAAAGCGAATGAATAAAGGAAAGAATGACAGGAGGAACTTCCAAATGTGGCACAGATCCCATTTAACCTTGAACACTCTGTTGTACCGAGTTCAATCATTTTCTGACTGATCATCTCTAATCTTAATAAGTGCTGGTTGTTTCAAGAGAAGTTTATGTTGGAGGAAAAGGAATTTAGTATTTCTACTGTTGCTATAGAGGAATTGTGTTTTTTCAAGTCTTCAGTAAATGTCTTGGATATTGGGTGTATTGCAAATCTCTTTGTTAATAAGCAATTGTGGATAGCCCTCTTCTTCATTTTAATAACAGATTGGAAATATGTCATTTTGATTTTAAAGACTGCAACAACACATCATCAGCAGGTCAAACCAACCTGTCTCACCACGGTCTAACCAGCTCATGTTCTCTGTTAGTGGACAACAATCCACCGCCTGGTGAAGGACAGGAAGAGACACATCCAAGGATCAAAAAGCCACGTCGCTGAACGCTTGGCCGCCACGAGCCGGTTCTCCCTGAGGGAACTTTTCTGACTCCTTGTAACCTCTATAGAAAAGGACGTCTATGCTGCATTAGCACAAAGGGAACTGGAGTAAAGTTTTTCTATTCCATATTAGTTTTTGTCTTTTGTCTGCTTTCTATCACCTATATATGCATAACATCATCCAGATGTGTCTTCTGACTGTTCAGTCCACTGATAATGTTTCTAACAGGCATTTAATGCAGCTTTTGTCTCTGAGCTTTCAAACACATTCTCTATGATTATAATAAACAGTTATATTTGAATATTTTTTACTAATGAAACATCTTACTAGTTTGTAAAAGTAATTCTTAGTTATGAGTCACGCTAGAATGCTTAAAATCACTGTTGTTCTGACGTTCTCAGGTTTATTTCAAATTAAGACATACATTTTGGTGGTTTATTACATAATGCACCAAGTTATTACATTTTCTTCAAAAACATTTTTCACACTCGTATTTTGTAATAACCGCTGCAATATGGAACAACTTATTACAAAATGCAGCAAACTTTATTACACATTGCGTTCAAGGATTTTATTACAAAATGCGGCAAGTTATGACATAATGATGTGAACATTTATGACATTATGACATAATGCGGCGCTACAATCCCAGACCAGCTTCCTCTGAAATCTCCCAACACATGAGGGAACATGTGTTCTGGTCTGATGGAACCAAGGTGGCACTGTTGGCAACGCTGCACATCAGCAGAACAACACCACAGCTGGGGGTGGCCATCCTCCAAACTTTGGTATCGATCCGATACCAAGTAATTACTAGGCCAGTATCGCGATACCGATACCGATTCCGATACTTTTCACTAGGTTTTTTTAATTTTACTTTTTATATTTTTATGTTTATTTTACATACATCACAGGTAGCAGTAACGCTCTCTGACGCTGTAAAGTAGCTCCCAACACTTCCTGCTCCTCTTCCTCATCTTAACATTGCCTAAATAAACCAGTCTGCCTGTCTGATCAGCAGGGGTGGAGCTGCACACCGAGCCGGAGTGAACGACCTCACCTGGACAATAAAACACACGACCAAGAGTTTAACCAAATAAAAGAACAATTTTTATTAAGCAACACAAGAACACTACAACAATGTTCTTTTCTGGAAGTTTTCTCTGTCATACTCTATCTTATGTTATGTTGAAATGGCTTCCAATGAAGATAGTGAAGGTCCCTTGTTGTGCCCTGGGTATCGTGAGTAATTATACTACAGTCAATAAATACATTTTTAAAAAATACCTGAAAATGCACAACAAACACCACGATAAACAAAACTTTAAAAACACATATGCTGCGTCAAGACACAGCGTCTGGTTCAGTCACATGCTGAAACCACATTTAACAACTCCAGTCATCGTGCAAATATACTGTAAACTATATCTTGCTGTCGTTCTCCACCACCTTTGATATGTATTAGAGAGACAGATATGATACTATATGTCAAACGAAAGATTTATGGCCCCCAATAAACCCCTCCCCTTGCCATTTGTCCACCATATGTCCAGCGTATGTCCACTGCGCATTTGTCCCCCCCCCCCCCCCCCAACTTCCTTCCGTCTGAGGTCTTTTGAAGTTTTTACGACGGGTTAGGTGTTGACACATCTGAAGGGATGAGTAGGAGCCAGACAGACGGTTAGAGGGGGGTGAATTTATATTGTACCCGGAGATGGCGGAGAAACGTGTCATGAAGACGCAGCCGGAATCTCTCATCAGCGAAACTCCTGTCACGATTTTTAATGAATTTTCAATGTTGGGTACTACGCCGAAAAAGAGCGTTATATACCTTTACCGGACTCAGATGCCCCCGGAAGAATTGTTACATGAGGAATGGTCTCTATCCTCATACGGCGTTGGAGGTAGCTGGGGATTTTTCTTCAAATATGACATTGGCGAACTCTGTCTTTATCAGTTGGACGGCAATGAGAAATTTGGGCCTTTTTCGTCTCAGACAGCTGTCTCATCGAACGATTGGGGTGTTCTGACGATGCTGCTTGACAGGTATCACAGCTGGTGCACGAGGGATAAAGATTCAGGAGACTGTGCCCGCTTAACACAGTCTCCTGATTCACAAATTGATCAGCGAAAGATGAGATTCTGTGCTGTATGGCAGACTAAAACAGTGGCGTGCGGTCGGTGTTTTTTCCGTGCGAGCATGCAATCGTCAAACGACGAACGGCCGACAGATAGTTTTGTTTTGGAAACCTTTAACAGTGAGTGTGGAGTATACAGAAAGATTCTTGACTTACCATTTGATGCAACGATAGAGAAGATGAAAGAAAATGGTGGAAAAATAACCACTCTGTTTCACAACTCGCGTGATTGGAGAGACGTGGTTAGCGTGAGAAGAACACTTACGTTTTAAACCACGCCTTCTGCCTCGTACATGTCGTCGAGGACTATTTATTGAGAGGTGGGAGAAGTTGTGGCGTCAGTACATCTGTTATTTTTTTCTTCCTCGACATATAAAAAGGAGCTCTCTCTCGACTTCAGCCATGCAGAAGTACAGCAACAGGAGATTTTCTGCCGGGTTCAAGCGTCCTCATCCGGGGTACCCTGATCTGCTGACTGAGGACTCTCTGCCTTTATTTTCTGAAACCCTCAGCCAGGAAGAAGAACAAGAAGACTTTCAAGCGTTTTCTCCATCATTGTTATCATGCTCTCAGAACCCGAATATTTCTGCATACGGACCATCCTCTGTCCTGAACGAGGATGAGCTGACGTGCGACTGTCCTCATGCCCTCAGCCCCGAGGAAGCTGTTTCATCATCATCATCATCATCTTCGTTGTCTCCCTGTTCTCACCCGACAACCGGCTTCAACAACGAGGAACTGGCCTGCAATTGTGATTTTGAAACTCTTCATCAGCGCAGTCTGGTGCAGGCGGGCAAGGCCGCTCCTGTGCAAGCGGAGGAGGGGGAGGAGGAGGAGGCTGCCCCGGTCTTGGTCAAACCCGGGGGAGGTGCAGGGCCTACATCGCCAAGTGCTGGAGAATCTGGAGAGGATGATGTCGACGGCTGGATCTCAGCTGGTCTGATCGGTACAGTGAAACTGGGTTTGCTTCACCTGCTGAACCTGGTGATAGGCAGATACCAGAAGGAGACCTGTTACGGGTGCAGAACCAGTCACCCTAGTCAGAAGCATCATCCGTGTCTTGATGTTGAGACAGATGGCTATTTTTCGGAGCATTACGACCGCTTGATGGCCAGACTTTTCACACCCAAGCTGATCCCATCCATACAAAAGCTGTTGATCCTCAGGAAAATCCGTTCCGACGAGGAGAGAATCAGAGCGATCGTGGAAACCCTGATCTTTGAGCTCAAATCTGTTCGGAGAGTGGCAGAGCTGATCTGCGACTTTTACGACTCTGATGTCGGACAGTCCGTGACCACTGATCAACTCTCTGCTGTGAGTGACTGCTGGAAGAGTGAGTGAAAAACAAGAAGAAGAAAAAAAAAAGAAGAAGAAGGAGGAGGAAAGATAGGGAATTTGTTAAGTCAAACTATCGAGCTAGATGATGTTATTTCTCAGCTGAAGAGACTTCTAACCAATGTTATCTGTAAGAGAGTCCTGGGTTGTGCATACAGTATGATTACCGATGCTGAAATTCAACGCATGGAAAAAATTCATGCACAAGTCCGGTCGTGTCGGGGAGATGCAGCATGGTGGGTTATGGTGCAAAACACTATAACGAGTGCTTCCGATTCCAGTCTGTCCTCTGTATTTGCGGGAATTGTACACGAATTGTCTAAAGATTCTCTTTCTACAACTAAGTACCACATAATATCTTTGTACACGCTGTTTGTCGATGCCGTCTCACTTTCCATTCAATGCGGGCTCGGTCTCAGTCCTTCGGATGAAGTGGACAGACTTCATTCTGCTTTGCAGATGAATTTGGATTGTTCTATTCTGCGTAATGTGTTGGTGATGATAAAGCCGTATTATTACTAGTCAGTAGCGATTGATTTCACTCTTGTAGAAGTATTTCTGATTAAACTATGCCTCGAATAATAAAAATACTGTTGAAGTCTTCCCCCTCCGTCTGTCTGACTGTTTGATCATTTACGACCCTACTGTAAGGGTGTGAGTGTTTGAAGCTAGCTACAGCGGCAGATTCTGGGTAGAAAACAAGACCTCACCATACAGAGACGCATAGGGTGTGCCTGATTTAAGGAAGTAGAAGGAAGTCACATCCGTGCGAGATGTCTGGGTGCGAGGATGGGAGCGGGGTGGGTTCTGATCTGAGGAAGTCAGGCATCCTCCGTAGGTGAAGAAAAAAGAAGGGATCATAAAACGGGGGTAATCTAGTCAGGTCTACTTCAAAGCTTTTATCAGATAGCATACGAGCAGGGGACGTCTGGGAGTAGATTGTGGGAACAGCATAGGAAGTTGTCTTATGAACAGGGTCACTCTGATAGAAAATTTAAAAAAAAGAGTTTGTTTAGTTCAGATACAATATTTATATGCTATTCTTAGAAGAAAATTGATTGTGAGCAGGTCAAAACTTTTCTCAGAAACAAACTATGATACCTGTGTCCGAAGGATAAAAAAAAAAAAAAAAAAAGATCTTTAAGTTTTCATCCTCTACTTTTTCCACTATTTCAACAGTCACATTCAGGAAGACATTACAAAGTACCACAACCCCATAAAAATCTTTTATTCCTCCTGAACAAAAGAAAAATAAGACAGAGAGTTCTACATATTTATTTTATCCGCTACTGTTCTCTCAACATCTCTTTACCCGTGAGCATGCGTCTTAGCATGTTTGTGTAATTATATTTTATCGGTGGATCCTATCAAAGAAGAATTTCTATCACCACCATGGACAGACAATAAGTCTATCTTTCTTCTATCTTGTATTGTTTGATCCGTAATCAGTTTCTCACAAAGAGTAAATCCGGTCTAATTTTAATTCGTACAAGAATCTTTGGGCTTCTCTTCACACCCTCACACTTCCCCCCTCAGAAAGAATATTCACTTCCTCCAAGACCCAACCTCTCTCCAACACCTCATGCCGATCCTGTGATCTTATTGGAAGGATCAAAAGTCATAAAAACCACCAAAAAAACAAATGCAAAAAAGCTAGCTAGCACGGATATAAGTGACAGTCAGTCAGTTCAGCTTGCAACAGGCAGAGCGAGGAAGGAGAGAGAAGAAGAAGAAGAAGATCACTGCTTGAGAAAAATACCAAACACCCCGTCAATAACACCACAAGATGGCCGGTAGGACGAATGGACTGGAAAATTATTTTCTCTTTGAAAAAGTGTGAGAGCGAGAAAACAAAGTGCATTTTAATATATTTTTCTAGACAAGACTAATTTCTTCGGTGAATCATCATCATCCACAGAGCCGACGACCCATTCTCGATGTAAGTACCATGGTTTTTAAATTTCATGTTATTTGATCAGACAAAAATGGATTTCTTTTTTTTTTTTTTAAACAAGTTTTTACCCCTGTTTAACTAAGTTTTTTTTTTTTTTTAAGTTGAAGAAGAAGAAGAAGAAGACTTTAACCTGACCCGGGATGATTTTGGTAAATTGTTAAAGCAATCCTGTATTTAATTGAGAATAATCGTCTATGGGATCTAATGAGGTTTGTTTTGTTTTTACGATTGACAGATGAGCTGGACAGGCTCGATAATCAGACTCGAAATCTGACCTCGACAGCCAGTGAAGTCCCAGGACCTTCAAACACAGGCCGTCAGAATCTAACAAGAAATAGGTCAATTATCACGGATTCTCTACAAGAGTTATCCTCTCTCCGTACCAGGGGTAATTTTTTTTTTTGTTTTTAAATCTTCAGAGATCTCAAGACATTATGGAGGTCTCACTATCTCTGTTTTATTTAAATTTCCAGTTTTTCCTCCAAATCGAGAAGACACTCCAGGGACTTCTGGTTCTGCAGTAAGAGCTCGCTTTTCCCGGGGTAGGTTTACCTGATCTGATTCATACCTGGTTGTACATATGAGTATATATATATATATATTTTTTTTTAAAGTAATTATTTGATGTCTCCTAGCTCTGAGCCGTTTCGACGACATTGATCACACTCAAGTCTCGGGAGACCTCAACAACCTCTGTACTTCTGGTAAGTCTTTTTTTTTTTCAAGTTTATTAAGTTTGTTTAAAATAAAACTTCTGACGATCGTCTTCATATTAAAGATCTCCTGTTCGCACCTGGTCGAGTAGAAACCGCTGTCAATACAAGCGAGGTGGTTGATCTCACTGGTAAGATTTTTTTTTTAAATATTGATGGTGGGATAAAATAATAATAATGCCATGCATGTGTGTAACCTTTTCTTAAATTATTCCTGTATTTTAAGGGCCTACGCAGACCGAGCCTCCTACTACAATCCAGGAGCTCAGAGGCATGTATTTTATTCTTTCTATATTCCCTGTTTATTTATTTACTCAGTCTTAAATGATCCTTTGATTAATTTTATTTATCTGTTTATTTTTTCAGCTCTCGTTCCAAGAACACCATCTCCACCGATCGCTGATCACGACCCCGAAACTGTGTCTGAGCCTGAGGCTGATCCTGGACATGACAGCGAGACTGACGATGATCTGAGGGGTAGGTTTTACGACTGAGATGTGGAGAAAAACTTTATATTTATAACATGTATGTATGTATTCAATTTTTTTTCTTTTCATTTAAAGGCCCGGATGAGGTACCACCACCACCACCACCACATCAGGATGGTGCGGACATCCACTATGTGAATGGTAAGTACTTTATTTTGTTCTCACTAACTGTTCTGTACATAATTGGGGAATATATATCCTATACGTGACTTTTCCTCTATCCTCTTTTTAGATTTTTTTGTTCGAGATACGGAGTTGGGAGAAGACCGGACTCTTCTCGGCATCGTTAGAAATGCTGCTTTCGACACGGCGCTTCGGAAGGCCAAAGCAGTTGCTGCCGACGTTCTGAACTGGAGCTTCATGCGCGGTGGGATAGCATATCTTCAGTACGGTGATCTGCAACGGCTCATGGATGAGCGCTTAGAGCAAGCCTTGTCCTGTTAAAAAAAAAAACAGAAAGAAAACATCCTGAAGCAGTAAAGCACGACATTCAAAAATAAATGATTGAAAATCCCCGAGCAGTGTGATTTCAGAAAAATTAAAACCCCATGGCGCGCATTTTAGACTTAAACTTTCTGTTAGAGTGCCTGGTTCGAGATCCTGAATCATTCATAATAAACGATGTGAATTTATCACCGAGTGCATTTCAATCTGGGTCTGGTTACCATTCCGATTCGTCAGCATCATACCCCAGTGTCAGTCATGAACCTCCTCCTCCCCCTCCCCCTCCTCCACCTCCTCCTCCTCCTCCTCCTCCCCCTCCCCCTCCTCCCCTTCCTCCTCCTCCTCCACCTCCTCCTCCTCCTCCCCCTCCTCCTCCTCCTCCTCCTCCTCCTCCCCCTCCCCCTCCTCCCCTTCCTCCTCCTCCTCCACCTCCTCCTCCTCCTCCTCCTCCCCCTCCACCTCCTCCCCCTCCTCCTCCTCCTCCTCCTCCTCTTCCTCCTCCTCCTCCTCTTCCTCCTCCTCCTCCTCCTCCCAGTCTACCCCACTCAGAACCATCTTGCTCCAATTCAGATTTGCAAAATGATGCTTCAGCATCAAGAATTTTGCGTGATCGATTTAATAATGTTGAGATAAGACAGATGTTAAACCTTCCAAATACACAGAATGTACCAGATCTCGCAGAGTTTTACGAGAATGTTATGAGAGTCATCGAACATCTTGCAGAGAGAACCAGGTCGGAATCTAACCGTAATGACCTGGTTCAATTGGAAATTGTCGGTGAGAATGTGCGAGAGCACGTTTCTTTCACTGTTGACCAGCATGGTGATAACATTCTCCCCGCATTTGAAAACTTACTCGATCAAATGGTTCAGTCAAATACAGATGTTGCTGCCGACGCAGGACTCGAACTCGTTGTACAGGTTGTACGTGACCCGCGAGGCGGAATTAAAAGAAAATTAGAATGCACACTTGAACATGAGGTGTTACAGCGTAAGAGGCGTCACCTCTACATCGTCTACAATAGGACCGACAAGCTCTGTTTCTCCATTTGTCTGGCACATTTAACAGATCCCAAATTAAATGATTCACAGGCTGAAGAAAGGGGAAGATGGTTACAGCACCAGGCAGGCTTGACAAGTCAGACTGAAGTCTCCTTCACTGATGTCCCTAAATTTGAGGAGCTCTTACAACGGAAAATAGTCATATTCATGAGAAATCGTGAAAATAGAGCCCTCTCGAAATTTGAGACAGCTTTCAGTGACCGATCTCGCCCAATTTTCTTGTACTTAGCTGAAAACCACTTCTCGGGGATTAAAAACCTCAAAGGGTTCCTTGGTGTCCGATATGTATGCAGTTTCTGTTTTCAAGGATACAATAACCCTCATACACACAGCTGTGGCGGTTACTGTCCTGTATGTAATGACCCTGACTGTAAACAGAGGGTGTGGAGCCCTGTGACCTGTGATCGTTGTAACAGAACCTGTCGTTCGTCAGAGTGTTTCGACAAGCATAACGAGCCGAGAGAGAGAAACCGTGGTGAGACGTATGCTAGTAACTGTGATATTTACAAGAAATGTCTTAAATGTAACTCTACATACAAGAAAAGATTGACCGGGGAGAACAGAGAGCATGTGTGTATAAAGAGACGTTGTAAAACCTGTGGTGAGAGCCTCGCAGATGAGTCACAAACCGCTGGTAATCAGGATCGTCACCTCTGTTACATGCAGCCTTTAAACGTAGACGAGAAACACTCGGAGAAGTTGATTTTTTATGACTTTGAGACATTTGTTGATCAGGCGGGTGTGCATAGACCGTATCTGGTCTGTACAAAAACCTTGAGCGGTGTTGAATGGTATGCTTACGGTCTTGACTGCGTGGAGAAATTCATCGCTCATTTCAGAAAACCTCGCTACAAAGACTCGGTCTTCATTGCGCATAATTCGAAAGGATTCGATAGCTACCTGATCGTTAACACCATGGTTAAATTAGGTATTGAACCCTCTCTTATTATGATGGGTGGTAAAATTCTGAAGCTCAGTGAGTCGGACTATAACCTAAAATTCATCGACTCTCTCTCTTTCCTCAGCATGCGTCTCTCTGATATGCCGAAAGCAATGGGGTTCGAGGATCAGTCAAAAGGCTTTTTCCCTCACAAGTTCAGCTCCGCAGGGAGTCTGAAATACACGGGACCGTACCCCCCACCTACTGATTATGGTTTTGAGCGTATGTCGCGCCCCGAACAGATGAAATTTCAGGAGTGGTATGATTCGGTCTCTCGCGGTGTATTCGACTTTGAGAAGGAAGCTTTGTTTTACTGCAAAAACGATGTCCAGATTCTCTTTGAAGGGTGCGTGAGATTCAGAAATCAGTTTCTGAATGAGACAAAAGTTGACCCGTTCAGTCGGATAACTATATCCTCAGCCTGTATGAAAGTTTTTCTCACAAACTTTCTACGTCCTTGCACACTCGCCATTCCTCCTCCTGATGATTACCGTCGTCAGGTCAAAAGTTACTCTCACGCTTCTATCCAGTGGTTGGAATATGTGTCACACAGCCGGGGTGTTTTCATTCAGCATGCTCTAAACAGAGGCGAGAAGCAAATAGGTCCTTACTTTGTTGACGGGTTTGCAAAGATCGGTGATGTGGAATGGGTTTTTGAGTTCCAGGGTTGTTTTTTTCCATGGCTGTCCGATTTGTTTTCAGCTGCATGAAACATGCCCTCTGACTGGGAAGCCCTTTGAAGAGCTGTACACAGCTTCAGAGGAAAAATTACATCGGCTGAGATCCGTCTACGGTCTACAGACCTGTGTGATTTGGGAACACGAGTGGCTGGAGATGAAAAAATCAGATCCGAGAGTAGGCGAGTTTCTGAAGGAATTTGACCCTCCTGAACCTCTCTCCCCCAGACAGGCTCTGTACGGAGGCCGTACGAGTGCGCTGCGGCTGCGGTACACAGCGGGTGCTGGCGAATCTGTGCATTACGTGGATGTAACTTCATTATACCCGTACGTAAACAGCAGTTGCGCTTATCCTTTAGGCCATCCCATCGTAATTCATGAAGATTTTGACGACCCTCAAAACTACTTTGGGTTAATTCGAGCCGTTGTCAACCCTCCGAGGGGTCTCTTTCACCCGGTGTTACCTTACAAATCTTCCAGAGGTAAACTGCTGTTCACTCTCTGTCGCACCTGTGCTGAGATAAATAACCAGATGACCTTATGCGATCATGATGAAAACGCCCGTGCATTGACGGGGGTGTGGGTCACTCCCGAATTCAACAAAGCTCTGGAGCTCGGGTACAAAGTTGCAAAAATCATCGAAGTTTGGCACTTTAGCGAGCGAAGCGACTCTGTTTTTGTAGGATACGTGCACACTTTTCTGAAGGGGAAACAGGAAGCGTCAGGCTACCCGGCAGATGCGGTGGATCAGGAAAGCAGGGACAGATACATACAGCAGTACAAACAGGAGCAAGGCATTCAGCTCGATGCGGACAGAATCCGCTTTAACCCGGCACTTCGCTCTGTCTGCAAACTGGCTCTGAACTGCTTCTGGGGAAAGATGGCAGAGAGGCCTAATCTAACACAGACCTCGATCGTGTCTGATCCTGCACAGTTCTTCAGTTATCTGTTTTCAGGAAAGTATCAGATCAAGTACTTTTCTTTTCTGAACAACGACGCTGCTTTGGTTCAGTGGAATTACAACGAGAGGTGTCTTGTTCCACCCGGGAGAACCAATAACGTATTTGTCGCCGCGTTCACCACAGCTTACGGACGCTTGAAGCTTTACAGTTATCTGGAGAGATTGCAGGAGAAGGTGCTCTACACAGACACAGACAGTTTAGTCTATCTCCTGAAGGATGGTGACACGCCTCTTGAGCTGGGTAATTATCTGGGGGATTTAACGGATGAACTCTCGGGTGACACCATTTCCGAATTTGTGGCGGCAGGTCCGAAGACTTATGCGTATCAGACAAAAAATGCTAAAAAGGTGGTGATGAGAGTGAAGGGGATTACTCAGACTCGTGACTTTTCTGACAAAGTCAGCTTTGACAGCGTGAGGGAGCTGGTGGAGGGCTATCTCAGATTCCAAAGGAGTGATTCGATTGACATTCCTCAGCAAAACATCATCAGAGACAAAAGGGGGTTTCTGCTGAAAAATTCTTCATTCACGAAAAAGCTGCGCATCGTTTATGACAAAAGGAAGCTCTCCCATGATGGTACTTCTGTACCGTTCGGTTATTAGTAAATAACCTGATCTCGTTGCTGATGTTGATGATTTTTTTTTTTTTTTTTTTTTAATGAAATGTCAGACTTTACCGCGATGGAGGAAATTGATTTTGATCCTAGATTTTGTACGCCTTTTTCATGTCTCATCTCAGGCCCGAGCGGCTCTGGGAAGTCATTTTTTTGTAAAAAGTGTTTTGCAGGATTGTGAAAATGTAATGAATCGAAAACCGGATAATATTGTTTGGATTTATACTTCGTTTCAACCTTTGTATGCCGAGCTGAAGAAGACCAATAAAAACATAACGTTTGTGAAAGGATTGCCTGAATCATTCGAAGATGAGACCCTGTTTCCTCCTGATAAGCAACATCTGGTGGTCTTAGATGATGTGGTTTTCGAGGCTTCAGATCATCCTGAGGTGGTGCGGATTTTTACTCAGTACAGGCACCACAAACAGATGTCCGTATTCATGCTGACACAAAATGTGTTTCATCAGGGTAAATACTCACGTACAATCAGTCTTAATTCAAACTATTTTGTCTTATTCAAGAACCCGCGTGACAAGCTTCAGATGAAAACATTAGCTCATCAGATCTTTCCATCACAAAAAGCATTTTTCCTGGCGAGTTTTGACGATGCTACAAAGGACCCTCACGGGTATTTAATCGTCGACCTGACACACAGCTGTCCAGAACAGTACAGACTTAGGACAGGTGTACTGCCTAACCAGTGGCCTGCGGTTTATATTCCAAAAAACAGATAAGACGACATGTCAGCGCGATTAAAAAGGAACGCTCCCTTTCTGAAAGCTCTGTATTATGCCACGCCTAAGAAGCGGAAGGATATTTTAAAGGACTGCCCGGCGGATCTCCTTCAGTCTTTGGCCGAAATCGCTCTCAATCTGTTAAAAGGGAACATTCCTCTCTCTCGCTGTCAATTTAAAAAACTCCACAGACATAAAAACTTGCTCAGACAGCTGGCTGATAGAAAGATCAGTCTAAAGCGTAAACGCAGCGTTTTGCAAACGGGTGGTTTCCTTCTACCTCTACTAACAACAGCCATTCCTCTCCTGGGAAACTTAATAGGAGGCTTGATCAATAAACGCAATTGAAAATGCAGAAAATGTATCTCGTGTCACCTCATCAACTAAACCGCCTGACTCACACAGCTTCAACCGCGTCTGATGCAAATGCATCTCCCAGCAGCAGCAGCAGCAGCAGCAGCAGCAGCAGCAGCATGCGGCAGAATGCGGAACAAGACTTGGATTTCAAAATGAGGCAAATATTACAAGAAAGAGGACTTGGCGCCTATGAAAAAATGAAAAAGTACAATACTCTGTTGCAGCGTTACCTTAACCTGGTCAGACAGGGAGAAAATGAACTCCATTCTCTGACTCTAACGCTGCCTCCTGAGGAGGGATCTGACAGACAAGCTAAGGAGCTGAAAAGATCAGAAGAGGAGGAGGAGGAGGAGGAGGAAGAGAAGCGAGAGGGAATGCAGGAGATATTAACAAACCTACCTACCCGTGATCGCAAAAATGCAGAGTATGTTTTAAATAAGTTATCGGAGACCGACAGCGGCTGGAGTTCCAGAGGAGAGTTTATCTATAGAGGTAAACCGTTAAATGGTTCTCATGTGATTGATCTGGTGAAAAACTTAACAGCTGCGTATAAGAAACCCCCAAAGTCACAGCCACGAGGGTGGAAGCTGTTTCTTGAGACATTATCTGAGCTGAATGTCCCTGAGAGCGCGGTGTCTAACCCTTTCGCTCGTGAGCAGTTTAGAGTTCTCAAAAACCAGACGCATACAGACTATGATGACATGCTATCTTCACAATCCTCACCGAGTACCGAGATGAGAAAGAAGAAGAAGAAGAAAAAGTCTACGAAGAGAAATATTCCGTGGATCGACTTCACACCGTGATTTAAATAACACCATTTCCAGAGTTTTTTTTTTTTTGTCTTTTAGAATTTTATTGACGTGAATAAAGTAAAAATGAATGAGATACAGAGTCTGATTTTTTTTTCGCAAAAGCAAAGCAATACAATTCATATTTTATAACAATCTCTAAACATTTGTAACGTACATGCGAGTTGATGTGGAGAAGACGAAGGAGAAGCAGTGATGCATCGTTGAAATTTCATAACAAACTTTCTCACCAAAACATCATTATGTATCACACTGTTTGTGTAGCGAGCTAGCACTTGTTTGTAAGACAAACCACTGGCTCTATGACACAGGTAAAAGACACAGTGATGCCCGCAGACGGTAGACAGCTCGTGTTGGAGTTGACGGTTGTGATAAATGATGTTTCTCGTCCCTCCATAATTTTCCAGAAAACCAAGGATGCTTTTCGGATAATAATGGTTGTCAGGACTTAATCCGAAGGAGTCGAAATAGGTCGAAACCCCTCCTTCTTCCAGCGTGATTGCTAACCAGTGTTCACCGGGTAGATAGTGAGGGTGGGTGTTTACGATATAATACGCTGGTAGCTTTGACGGGGGATGGTTCTGTAATTCATCCGAAGCCCAGACACCGCAGAACGTGTCACCTAACAGATGGTTCATGAGTATTTCCAGTTCAGCCGTGTTCATCCTTTTATTCAGTAATAATCCACCAGCACCTGTCGTTTCGAATTGATCTCGAGGATAGTATCGTACGCTGCGTAAACCACCAGAGTCGCTGTATGCGGTAAGGGGACCCTGAATCTCATCTCCAGTCTTAAAGTCCCGCTTGAAATGGGGTTCAGAGCTTCCACGTCCTCGTCAGGGTTTAGATTAAAAACAAATAAGCTATAGCCGTTTTCAAAATCGTCCCTGTCGATGCATAGAGGTAAATCTTTCAGGTGTCTCCCGGTGGCGGTGTACAGATTGTAAAACTCTCTGACCGAAATGCTTTGGTCAAATCGCGGCTGGAAAGCTTTTGAAGGGATCTGTCTCCCGTCCTGACAGAGAGCTAGATATTCCACATCGCAATGTTGAAAATCGAATGGGCACATGTCCCTCCGCCCAGTAAATGCGTTATGGTTGACCAACCCTAGAACCACGTATTTAGGCATCGTGCCTAGGAAAAGATTCTCCTGATTGCATACTCTCGAGTTTTGTGGAATCGAGTAAGTTTTCACATTGATTCTGGATATCGGGTAGAGCGCGTTACCTTTCATCAGGGCCGCTGCATGTCCCAGACGCACTGCTGGGGAGACTGTGACCTTTTTCACAAACAGAGAGGCGCCTAGTATTTTTAATTTGAAATCCGAATTGTTCGGAGCCATTAAACGGAACGCATCACTGCCTCTGGTCAGCTTGATCCGCATGTCTACGCTGTTTAATAACAGCCGTTCGCAAAAGAAAATGTCGGCGTGTAGAGGACCCATCACATGAAACTCGCTAGAAGCTGCACTAAATTTCGCCCTCTCGACCAGGCCTCTGTTGGGACCGTCAGCTCCGATGTTGATAGAATTCATAGCCCTAGAAGTATCTTTGTAAAAGAGACCTGCTGTGAACTGGCTTTTCAGAGATGCGTCTGAAAAGTTCAGCAGGGTTTCGATGATGGCTCTGTACGGATGAGTAGCGCTGGATTGAGAAATGAGTCTGTCACCCAGGGCCACATCCACCTGTGAGAAGATGGTGTTGACGGGGTAGTTAATCACCCCGACACCCGCATCCCGTGCCAGATTTGTCCCGTCCCCGTTAACAATCTGCAAACGTAGATGAAGGAGGGTGTTGGCGAGATCCAAATACCTATCCCCATCGCCAGGGATGAAAAATTCAACGGGACCACCGTCTGTCAGATATCGGCATAACCTCCAGATACTGACTCTGTTCAATAGAAAACTGTGCAGCCGGAGTACCGAATAAGTCCAGCTCTGACATGGTGCATTCTTGTGATTTTGTATGCAAAAGAGCCATGGTTAGGAGAATATGTCGTTGGACCTCCTTCTCTTTGGAGCTCTTCTCTGCACTGATTTCTTGCTCCCTTTTGTCTTCCGCTTTTTATGCGTTGCTAAACGACGCCCCGGCGGTCGTTTTCCAGGTCTGCGTGCCAGAAGCATGAGTCCCGATCCTGCCTGATCCTCTGCCTCCGGTTCCTGGTTCCGAGTCACGCGTCTCACGACGTGTCCAACAACATCAGAAGCAATGTTTTTAGCCGCCGATTTTAAATGAGGCCTCGCAATGGCGAATCCTCTCTTGAACAGAGGTGTAACAAAACGAAATAATTTTGAAAACATAGACCCTATCCCTCTACCGTACATCATAGGGGCTCCATTAAATCCTGGTAAATCTCCTCCCACCTGATTTTCATAATAATTCACAAACCTGTAAATGTCAGGTTTAGAGTATAACCGTGTCATTTTATTATAAAACTGTATCACGGAAAAAAAAAATCGGAGCAACACCTCACAACGAACAGTTACCCTCGTAGGATGTCTGGTACTGAGCGATATCTTTGCGGGTTGAAGAGTTATATAGACCGGTTTTTTCAGGTTATGGGTCTGAAGTGAAGCGTAACAATAGATTTACCAAAGCTGAAGTTTGCTGGTTTGTTCTGATCCGTTTTTATCTGGACCTCGATATTTTCAATATGCTGCTTGGCCACTGGTAAATAATAGGCGGGGTTGAAGCGCTGTGTGACAAACTCTCCGAATGTACCCTGGATCTCAACGCTTCTCAAAAGCGGGGCGTAAACGTCCCCTACCAACTGCGGGCGAACCACATCGCTGTAACAGTAAAGATGATAAAAACCAGCCCTTAAATCTACAGGATAGGGAGCTGTCTTCTCCTCAAAATTGAACCATTCTCCGGCTTTGAGTCCGATCATGTACGCCAGAGGTGGGTAGAAACATACATGGATTTTACCACTTGCCAGGAAATCAAATTTCTTTAGGTTGTGATTAAATACGGGAACAATATCGGCATAGACTTTTTTAAATTGGGCTTCCAGCTCCAGCTTTAATGGGTGTACGCTGTTGAAATGTCCTCCCTGAAAATAATGACGAGAAACTTTGCTCTCTGTCCCAGGTTCTCGAGGCTTCCGCCTCCAGTCAAAGTAAGCCTTCTCATGAGGTACGTTATACCATGTGTGTGGATAGGAAATCTCTGTTAAAGCGACCTCCCATTCTCCTATTAAGTCAATGTGCTGTGCTAAATCTACACGGAAACTGTCACTCTTATTATCTTTGAAAACTTCCAAGCTTGCGTTGGAGGGTAGAGTGATGTAAAACCCCTTATCCCTCGAACCGTACATGATGGAATGATGGTCTGTGTAAGCGGTTGAGGTTTTTATATATCTTTTAAATCTGCGGCCTTCACCCAGCTGTTGAATTTTTCAGGCCAGTTTTTCCACCGCACCAAGACCTGCTTTTCCCCTCTCACGGTACGTTTATTCAGAATTTCTTCTACGTGATATGTCCTGTCTCCAGCCATATCCACTTTCTGAAGCTCCTGCTCATAGAATGAACCTTCAATCACTTCCCCATCATAGTCTTTGAGTTTAAATACCATCGGAGTACGCGGGATGCATTCTGACACCGTAAAAACCTCGTCCGTGAAACTCTGTTCGTATTTTTTATCAAAGACCCCTCGCAACTTGGATATTCTGACAACATCGCCCACCTTAAATCCTACCTTTACTTTTTGTTTTCTCTTGTCTGGTGGTGTAGGCGTACCGTACAAATTGTGTGTCTTCCTCACACAGGATTGTGACCTCCTCCTCCTCTTCCTCCTCCTCCTCCTCCTCCTCCCTCCCTTTATGCTGCTTTTAAATGTTTGTGCAGATTGGTGGTGTTACCACAGCAGCAAATTACCTTCCTGCACACATTAGTCCACGCAGCGCTTCTTTATCCGTCCACCATCTCTTTTCCTCACTCGCCGTCTCTCTCTCTCTCTCTCTCTGTCTCTCTCTCTCTCTCTCTCTCTGTCTCTCTCTCTCTCTCTCTCTCTCTCTGTCTCTCTCTCGCTGCTGACACAGTGAAGTGTAGAGCAAGGAGGGGAGCGGCGCAGAGCGCTTGAGCGCTGAAGCGAGCTAAAGTCCGACAGAGAGGCTGCTGCCTCTGCCAGAGCAGGAAAAAAAAAAAAGAATCGATCTCAACGTGCTGGTATCGATCCGATACCAATACTGACTTTGGTATCGATACTATCGATATTTGGATCGATCCGCCCACCCCTAACCACAGCTACAGGGAAGCACGGTGGTGGCAGCATCATGCTCTCAGGCTGCTCCTCTTCAGATGGAACTGCCTCCTGTTCTCCTGTGAGAGAACCAGGAACCTCCAGCAGACCAGCGCTCTGAGAACCAAGCGTTCTCCTGGGACGGTCTGGGACCAGCAGCTCTAAGATCTGAAGGTTCCTGGTTGTTCACAGGGTTCTGGGTTCAGAGGAGGATTTTAAATTCTGTTCCAGGTTTAACAGGAAGCAGTGAAGAGCAGCTCGTATTGTTCTGATGTGTTCTCCTGCTGGTTCTCCTCAGAACTCCTGCTGCAGCATTTTGAACCAGTTGAAGACTTTTTATCCAGCTGTTGTTCCTGATAACAGGAAGTAGAATGTTCCTCTCTGGATTCAGTTCTCGGCCTGGCTCTGAGTCAGCATGTCCCTGATTTCAGAAATATGAACAGGAGGAAGAAGGAGGTCCTGCAGACCTGCTTAACGTGGCTCCATGTTGGTCATTTATCTTCCCTCCACAGCTTTTATTGGTTCCATTCAGAGGTTTTCTCTCGTCTCTCGCCTTCCCTCTTCCTGACTTTTAATAACTTTATTTTTCTTGGGGTTTTAGTCTCCAGTCAGTGAGCATTTCTTGTCATAGTCACTCAGTTGAATTGCTTTGATCTCCTGAATGACTCGTCTGTATCAGGACCCTCTGGGCGCCGTCCCCTCGGCCGGTGTCTCCCGTCTCTCCCGTGTCCATGTCTTTCCCTCTGTGCGTCTGTCTCGGTACCAGTGTGTGTGATTTAGCGCCTCCTGTTGGCCGTGTTGGTTCTGCACCCTGTCCGTGTCCCTCCCTGGTTCCCAGCGTCTTCAGTCTGATGTGCTTCACCTGTCGTCTTCAGCCTGTCCTCGTGTCCCGCCTGATTGTCCGCTGGTGTCCCGTCTGGCTGCCCTGCTGTCCTCGGGTCCTTGTGGCTCCTGGTGGTCTGTAGCTCCTCCCCTCGGGTCACAGCTTCACATTAAGATCTGGAGGAACATGTAGAAAAGCCTCCGACATCCCCAGCTGACAGATAAAGAGAGAGTTCTCCAAACAAACCTGTGATCCTTAAAATCAGAGAAACTCATCGATTCAGGTGATTTTAGTTCAGCGAGTCCAGCTTGAAACATTATTCTGGAAGCGAGCAGCGACCAGCCATGTTTGATGTGTGGAGTTGGAGCTGGAACAC
Organism: Salarias fasciatus; assembly: GCF_902148845.1. Classification (NCBI taxonomy): domain Eukaryota; kingdom Metazoa; phylum Chordata; class Actinopteri; order Blenniiformes; family Blenniidae; genus Salarias; species Salarias fasciatus. The sequence goes on from NW_021941230.1 coordinate 16,989,044, forward strand.
CACTTCCTGTGACGGACTGCTGAGAGTCTGAGACGGCTGGAGACCAAACATTCACTCCCTCGATTTGTTCTTCTGGGTTTTTCATGTGTGGAATCAGTGAAAATACACCTTTCATCAGGGGAGTGTGTAGGTTCTGGGTTCGGGGGGGTCGGCCCCCAGGAGATGAAATGCTGTTTGTCTCCATCAGTCCAGAACAGAGAGACAGACTGTCCTGCTCACTGCTGGAACCTGGCAGTGATGAGAGTGATGAGACCAGCTCCACATTTTACTGTCAGACTCTGTTCTGATCTGTTGTCAGTTTTCTGCCAGCGACTCAAAGAAGAGTCAGTCGGTGCTGAAGCTCTTCAGAAGGTTGGAGCTGTTTGTTCTTCAGGACTGAGTCAGGGGTCAGACGGTCTGGAGTCTCTGGAAGAGGAAGCAACGAATCTCCAGAAGTCAACACTTGATCAACGGGTTCTGTACAGAACGTTCCACTGCACACACTGACTCCCTGCAGCTGCTGGAACTCCAGGACCCCGCTGGAACATGAGAGCTGCCCTCTGACCTGCCTGACTGGAACATCACATCCACAGTACAGCTCTGCTGCTGCTCTGACAGCTGGAAAAGCTGCTCATTTAAAATCTAAATGCTCTGAGGTGAAAATGTAGTTTCAGTGAGACTTTCCTTGTGTTTAAAATGATGGAAATCGTATTGACATTACTTCAGTTTAATCGAGTTCTTTTCTACTCTGCAGATCTTAAATGTTTTGGTTTGAGAAAACAGATAACTCACCTGCACCTGGATCAAAGATTTCCTGACAAACCGACCCCAGACGGTTAAACTGGGGCCCCACCAGTCCTCCACCCGGTCACTGAGCACAGGCTCTCCACAAGGGTGTGTGCTGAGTCCACTGCTCTACACCCTCTACACCACGGACTGCAGACCCGCCCACTCCAGCAACACCATCATTAAGTTTGCGGATGATACAACGTTGGTGGGACTGATCACCAGGGGCGATGAGTCTGCCTACAGGGATGAAGTCCTGAAACTGGCTGAGTGGTGCTCGGCAAACAACCTGTCTCTGAACACCACAAAGTCCAAAGAAGTCATTGTGGACTTTAGGAAACGCAGGTCTGATCCACCTCCCCTTTTCATACACGGGGATCCAGTGGAGAGGGTCCACACCTTCACCTTCCTGGGCACGGTGATCACCGACAACCTCTCCTGGTCTGCAAACACCTCAGCTGTCTTTAAGAAGGCACAGCAGCGTCTGCACTTCCTGAGAGTTCTCAGGAAAAGTAACATCTGTGAGAAGCTGCTGGTGACCTTCTACCGCTCCACCATCGAGAGCATCCTGACCTACTGCATCACCGTGTGGTTCTCCCACTGCACCGAGGCAGACAGGCAGAGACTACAGAGAGTGGTGAGGACAGCTGAAAAGATCATCGGATGCCCTCTTCCCTCCATCAGAGACTTATTCACATCCCGCTGCCTCAGCAGAGCTGAGGCAATCAAAAGAGACAGTACCCACCCAGCACACCACCTGTTCGAACTGTTCCCCTCTGGCAGGCGCTACAGTCCATCAAAACAAAGACAAACAGACTAAGAAACAGCTTCTTTCCACAAGCCATCACTGCACTGAATCTGAAGGGTCACTGACAGACACGCACTCATGGAAATGTGCAATAATCTGCAAATACTGCAAGTTCTTTTCTATATATGATTTTTTTTTTCTATTTATGTTTTCCTTTTAAATTTGCACTATTGTTGGTTGTTCTTTTAAATTATATATACACGGATGCTGCTTGAAATTTCGTTGCACTTTGTGCAATGACAATAAACTGATTCTGATTCTGATTCTGATTCTGATAACTCATGCAGCATCTGGGGTTACAGATGTCAGATTGAGTTCAGTTAGCATGAGGATTATGAGGAGTCCTTAAAGAACGTTGTTCCCTGTCGAGGTCCCTGGATCCTGAAGGTTTGAGAACCCTGGTCTGTCATGTTAAAGCAGGTTTTTACTTGTCAGACAGCAGCGTTTGGTTTATTGATACCATGGGAATTCCTGCTGTCAGCTGGAGCTCAGCAGCTGTTCCTACCAGCAGAGATCAAGACTGACTTCATTAAAAAGCTTTCTAATATCCTCACCCATCCCTCCACTCCTTCTCCTTCCAGCTGTTCTTCACAGACCTCACACACAGGCTCAGGGAAAACCTGGACTGGACTCTCAGTCTGTGGTCGTTCTCTATGAACCAGTGGAATGGATTCCCTGCAGGGCTCTCCAGCTGACGGTGTGAAGCCAGGGGAGACTGACATGATTGATCCTGTTTAACTAAACCATTAACGGTTATATGATCATTCATTTAAAATCATATTCAAACCGTTTATGTAGAAAATTAATTTGGAAAAGAAATCTATATTCTTTTTAAACAGCACCAAATTATGTATGGGGCTTAAGAAAGTCTGATGGGGGCTCCGCCCCCTGACATGGGCCTGACGCCGCCGCTGCCTGGCAGGACTCTGGTTCACGTTGCTCCGTCATGTAAATCCAGATGTGTGATGCTGAGCGTCGCTCCGCTAAATAAACCTTCATGTTGATGATGTGCTTTAAACCTCAGCCACGGCGTCGACGGCCGGAATCCTCTGCAGCCGCTGCTCCGGGTCGAAGGTCATGAAGTCCTGCTGACAGTCCTTCAGAGCGGGGAACAGCTGGAACAGCAGCAACAGAACATTTAAACTGGATTCAGTCTACTTATCCGGTAAAAACCTGGCAACCTGGGGGCGCAGGCTGCTGCTGCGACCCTGCGTTTCACCGTGTTGTTGTCCCGCTGGTTTTTACGCTATCTGTGGACTGGAATGATTGAACTGGCACTACTTTCCATGCAAAATGAAGATAAGCATTGGATTATTGCTGTGGCTGGCGCTGTGTGCCGTGAACTTTTTAATTGTTGAAGGATTTCACGTGGAGAGAGGTAGCTTCCTCACCTACACTCGTGAGCATCTGCTGGAGCTGAAACCCCACGCCGCAGTTCAGGATCTCCCCGTGGGCTTGCTGGACAAGCACCCCGAACTGAAACGGACTCAACGGAAAGCTAAATCTAAAGCTCAGAAACGGGGATCGCGTGGAGGAGTACGAGAGAGGGCGCGGAGACGGGGTTGTCACCCCCCGCAGCCCCTCCGCAGGGGGGACCCACCAGAGGCGAACCTGGAGGCCGGAGGAACCGTCCGCCTGAACACCAGTGTTAGAGCTGGCCGGCGGTGGCCCTCCGATGCCGGGTTACGTGTGCCAATAAATGCGCATTGCTGGAGACAGCGCTGGTGCCAACTTTCGCCTGCTGCCGTGAGTCGATAGGGCAGACATTCGAATGAGGCGTTAAATCTTGAATCCTGAAAACTGGGCTTCTGATTTCGGGCGGAGAGTGAATTGTTTGCGCTGGGGAAAGCTTGTGCACGCAGGCCCCGATGCCACACCACAATGCCCCGAACTGAAGGGGGCAGGGCCAGGCGGAGCCGGGAAAGTACCCCGTTCCGAAATGGGCTACGTGGAGACCTGACCCCCTGTGGCCGAGAATACAGTGAAAATACAGTACCACAAAATGAAAAAGGGGCTTCCCTCAGAAAAAGTCCTAACTGTCCTGAGGGAGGAGCTGAGAGAAGAGCTGAGGGAGGAGCTGAGGGAGGAGCTGAGAGAAGAGCTGAGAGAGGAGCTCAGAGAAGAGCTGAGGGAGGAGCTGAGGGAGGAGCTGAGGGAGGAGCTGAGAGAGGAGCTGAGAGAAGAGCTGAGAGAGGAGCTCAGAGAAGAGCTGAGGGAGGAGCTGAGGGAGGAGCTGAGGGAGGAGCTGAGAGAGGAGCTCAGAGAAGAGCTGAGGGAGGAGCTGAGAGAAGAGCTGAGGGAGGAGCTGAGAGGAGCTGAGGGAAGCTGAGCTGAGGCTCCTGAGGGGGTCAAAAAACAAAGCCCGTGTTCAGGAGGCCTGGAGCTAGCACCGCTTTGGCCCTGGCTCCGATTTGGCACTGGAGCCAGTGCGGTCGAAAAGGGGTCCGAGAGGAACCAGGAAGCCCCAACAGAAGCCCCGATGGTCTGAGAGAGGAACCAGGAACCCCCAACAGAAGCCCCGATGGTCTGGGAGGAACCAGGAACCCCCAACAGAAGCCCCGATGGTCTGGGAGGAACCAGGAACCCCCAACAGAAGCCCCGATGGTCTGGGAGGAACCAAGAACCCCCAACAGAAGCCTGTTTCAGTTAAAGGGCTGAAGATGTTCGAGAGCTGCTCAGCTTCCAGCAAAGCTGTCAGTGTGTGTGTGTGTGTGTGTGTGTGTGTGTGTGTGTGTGTGTATGTTTATTCAGTTTTAATAGAACTTAATTCCTCTCACCTACCGTTTGCTGTTGCTCAGCCAATCAGAGAGCAGCAGGCTGGGGAGTGTGAGGCGTGGGACCTCTGCCGCCGCCGGACCGTGATAAGCAGCTGGCGCCGCCGCCGCAGCAGCGCCTCTCATTGGTTGATCCTCAGCAGAGCTCAGGTATAAAACAGCAGGCGTTCGTCTTCATCAAGCTCAGCATCAGAAGCACCATGGCCTTCCTCTGGATCCTGTCCTGCCTCGCCTTCATCAGCGCCGCCCACGGTGAGACACACACACACACACACACACACACACACACACACACACACACACACACACACACACACACACACACACACACACACACACACACACACAGGCTCATATTTCTATCCTTATGGGGACCTTCCATTGACTCCCATTCATATCTAACTCCTAAGCCTAACCCAGACCACAACACAGCCGAACCCACACACACGATCCGGATCTAGACCTGGATCTTGGTCTAGATCTAGACCTGGATCTGGATCCAGCCCTGAATCTGGATCTGGATCTAGACCTGGACCAGTAGCAGTGAGTGACCTGGCCTCCGGATGAACTCAGTCAATCAACACAATACAAGTGCTGAGACCCTTTCAAAATAAAACAGGCCTTCATTCAGCTTGGAAGACCCCGTCCTTCAAGGGTCCTGGAGGACAGCTTCACTGCAAGGACACCTTGTTTTAGTCAGATCCAAATCAACCCAGCTTTATTTATACAGCATTAAAGACAACAGTCATTTCTGGACACGAATGAGCAACTGAGGGAACGGAAAACTCCCTTTAAATGGAGGAACCCTGCAGAACCAGGCTCAGAGGAGAACCCTGTAGAACCAGGCTGAGAGGAGAATCCTGCAGAACCAGGCTCAGAGGAGAATCCTGCAGAACCAGGCTCAGAGGAGGAGAACCCTGCAGAACCAGGCTCAGAGGAGGAGAACCCTGCAGAACCAGGCTCAGAGGAGGAGAACCCTGCAGAACCAGGCTCAGAGGAGGAGAACCCTGCAGAACCAGGATCAGAGGAGGAGAATCCTGCACACTGACCCTCTGAATCAGCTCAGCGTTGATCCAGTTGATGCAGATGGATCAGAGACAGAGAGAGACTCAGACGGGAAGAGACATTCTTGTTCATGACTCCTTTAAGACCTTTAGAGTCCGGAGAGCTGCTTCACTCTGCAGTGAAACCTCTAAAGTGGAATTTTTGGTGATACAGAGCCAAAGATGACAAGTCTATGGAGATAATTTTGTGTCTTTATTATTCAATCAATCAAAAAAGGTTTTGCAAACAAAAAAGAGATTTGAGACCAAAAAACATAAAGTTGCAATCAAAAAATAAAAGTTCAATCAAATAGAATAGATCTGAGATCTGAGCCGTGTGTTCCGAGAGGTTTTTTTTTTTTTTTCCAGTCGTAGCCTTTCAGTAGGCATTGGAAGCCGAAATCGTAGATAATGAACATGTTTAATATTTCCGATCTCAAATCCTGTGGTGCGTGGTGCTCCACTAGACGATCAGCTCAGAGCCCACTTGTCCACACCCTCAGAATAAAGCTCCCTGATTGGCTGAACAGCTCCGTCTCACCGAGGTGTTGAAAAAAAAAAAACCCCTCTCAGCTGTCAGAGCTGGAGACATAAATATATATGTCTGTGAAATATGTTGACTACATGACAGAGAAACAGAAAAGCCAGAGCGCCTGAACTCAGTAGTGTAGAAAATGAGAGTTTATTCCTCAGTAACTGTTTCGATCCTGGATGAGCTGGATTTCATTCAGACCCAATCCCAGATCTGGTTCACGCATCTGCATCTCGCCAGTCCTGCAATAATCCCAATGTTTTAATTCATCTCCACTGTTAATCATCACGGAAGAATAAGAAATATTGGAAAAACAAACTTTCCGAGGACTTGGACGTTTAATGAAACTTTTTCCTAATCAATGCTGAGCACGTTTTGATTCTGGTCTAAACCATTCAATCTGGGGAGAAAAAATGATTTAAGCTATTTGGTGACTTAAAAAAAAGTAGCTTGTTTGTCACAGACTGCTATAACTTATTTCTATACTGTTCCTCTCTGGAGTGGAACGTTAAAAAAATAAACACACATGAATAAGCTAAATTATTATCAAATGCAGGGGCAAATTATAAGATTAATGTAAACACAGAACTGAAGGGAGGCCGCTCAAAGTCAAGTTTGACTCCACGAGATTTGGAAGAGTGAGGAGCCTCGAAGACTAGAAGATGAAGAATCTTCTAGTCTGTCACAAGACACCACAGGCTAGAAGACCAGGAGAGGAAGATCTGGTGTGATCTGTCCTCTGTTGTCTTCTAGTGTGTGGTCTCTGAAACGGGGAAGATTGAAAAAAGCCTGCGATGTACTGGCCTTTACTGAGTGCAGAAGCAGCAGCAACAGCACGGAGACAGGCGGTGGAGGAGCGAGGTCAAAGCCACCAATAGGAGCTCTTCTCTCTTCCACCAGTGTTGGCCCCGCCCACTGGGTTCAGTCAGATTCGCAAGCAAAACTTTTGAATTTGCAAACAAAACTTTTTAATTTGCAACCAAAACTTTAGAATTCAAAACCAAAGCTTTTTTCTGTTTTGATGTCAAAACAAATTTGGTGGGGTTGCCACTTAAATAATTTTATTCTCAGATCTATTCTATTTAATTGAACTTTTCTTTTTTGATTGCAACTTTATGTTTTTTGGTCTCAACTCTCGTTTTTGTTTGCAAAACCTTTTTTGATTGATTGAATAATAAAGACACAAAATCATCTCCATATGAGTCAAGGTGTTGACGCTGCACAAGGAGAGTTTATTCAGGATTTCAGAGGAAACACACACAGATCAGCTGATCGAGGACGAGACTGCTGCTTTGAAGAGGATTCAACCCAGTTCTGGCATGACTTCTGCAGATGCCAGTTTATATCTTACGTGAGAATAACAAGTGGAGACAAACAGGGAGGCCTTGCACATGTCACTGTGTTCCTGAAACCTTGGAACAAAGCATCATTCCATATCAATCCCCCTGTTGTTACATTTCAAATAAAGCTGGACACAAAAAAAAAATCGAATTTTAACACTCTGACAGTGATGTATAAAGCCTATAAATATAGTCTACCATCCTATCTTCAAAAAATGTTTAACCATCGAGTCAGCAGGTATAACCTACGTGGAATTTGTCTATTTAAAACAAGCCATGCAAGGACACATACAAAAAGGAGATGTATCTCTATAAAAGGTGTAACATTGTGGAATAATCTGAATGAGGAAATTAAAACATGTAAAACATTAAAAACATTTAAACAGCAGTATAAATTATTTGTACTTGAAAAATACTTATCTGTGTAACTCTGTTTCAGAGTCATTAAGAATTTAAGATGCTCAGCAAAATAATTGCATACTTATACATATTGATAATGTTGTTAAATCTTTACTTTTTTTCTCCTTCTGTTGTATTTTTCTTTTCCTTTGTTGTTGTCTCTATTTACGTGAAAAAAACATTGCTTCAAGTGCAGGAGCATACTTGATTTAAGTACTGGGTTAGGCGAAATAAGTTTATCTTCAGCCTAAACCCTTCTAGTCACAAACTTTAAAATTATGTTAATGAGGATTATACTGATGATGATGATGATGAAGATAATGATTATGTATTATTGACATCATTCTGTACATCTTGAGTTTGTTTGTGTGGCCAAATAAACAACTACTATTACTACTACTAACAATAATGTAACTCACTATCGGAGACAGCAGAGCCAGACAAAGTAAATTCACAAATACTTGTGTCACACTTAAATATTAATGTGAGCCAGTACATTAACAAGTCAGTACTCCCAAATGCAGTGTCATTTTTCAAAGACTTTTTTTTTATTGTCCTATATTACCTAAATTTCAACGACCATTTCCAACTGGTCCACTGTCACAAAAACACCAAGCAGCACAGATGGATGCAAAATTTAAACCAATCAGCACCATGGGACAGCGACAGCTGGAAATACCTTCATGCCAAACAATCAATCCTGGCCCAGGCCAATCAACCAGGAAGGTAAAAGACAATCAGTGGCCGCGATGTGTCCAATCAAGCTAAACTAAAAGAAAAAACAAAAACATCATTAAGATCAGCAGTTACATATGGAGAATACATCACTGATTGCATTCTGATTAAAGATGTGTGATAAACATAGGAAGAAATTAATGGGGAATGTATATTGACATTCTGATACCACATGACTAGAAATCATCAAAAACATCATCGTAGTACTACTACAACCCAAATTCAAACCACCAGATATGATTCTCTTTCAGTACTCAGTACTCCTCCAACACCCCAAGTGATTAGGATTTGATCAAAGTATCAGAATGACATCAAAAGTAATTACAAACCAAAAGGACATCAGTAGTAAAGAAATGAACGGGTACAGATCGTAAACACCCAACACCGAACTCACTTCAGCAACATCTGTGAACTAATACCGGAAACCTGTCAGTTTCAGCTCAACCTCCACATCTGAGTAGCTTGTATGACAGCACCCGCAGCTCTCCTCCTCCTGCAGATCATCTTCACACAAGTAACCACACAGCCACAAACCAGAGCAACGCCAACCAGTACAGCCACAAACCAGAGCAACGCCAACCAGTACAGCCACAAACCAGAGCAACGCCAACCAGTACAGCCACAAACCAAAGCAACGCCAACCAGCACAGCCACAAACCAGAGCAACGCCAACCAGTACAGCCACAAACCAGAGCAACGCCAACCAGCACAGCCACAAACCAGAGCAACGCCAACCAGTACAGCCACAAACCAGAGCAACGCCAACCAGCACAGCCACACCCGTCACCAGCAGTTTCAGAATACCCGCTCCCCAGGATTCAAACCACTTCGTAAAGTTGGTCAAACCCAAGTCAGCTCAAACCCATGGTTCACATGAAGTTCTTTAACCCCGAGCTCGGTGTCATGAGCTAAATCCATGACCTGAGCGGTAGCATCAGAGATGTAAGTACAGCATTCACTACCAATAACCTTACAGGTACCCCCTTGAGCCGCCAAAATCAAATCCAATGCCATCCTGTTCCCCAACGCTACACCTTTCACCTCTTGCAACTCCTCATTCACCGCAACCTCCGCGTCGGCAGACAGATTCATGTGTCTCTCCATGACATTGGATAAAGACTTGGTCTCCTCCTCAGTCACATAAACACCGTACCACGGCAACAGGACGCTGAAAACCTCAGTAGCAGTCGAAATCGTTCTCTTTTCTCTGTGCAACGGGGCATACAGACCAGCAATCTCAGCAGCATCCACCTTCCTGATGAGCGGAATCAGATAGGCTAAGTAGCACAACCTGGCTCCCACATCCTCCTACACACACCTGTAAGCTTGGTCATCACAGATCATATACAGCTCCTCCGGCAATGCCTTCTCCTTCAGCGTGACATTGAACACAGAAAAACATGCATCCTCCGCTGTTTCTCGAATCACCTTAGCTTCATGTTGAAAACAAACTGAAACCAGCTTATGCACTGGAATCAGTGGCAAGCCAACACTGCAGTCTCGCAGGACCGTTTTAGCACCATAAACCGGCTTCTCGCAGTCCTTCAACTTGATGTGAACCGAGGCTACTTGACGGCCCCGACCCATGGAGCAGCTTCCACCAACGCTTCTGCAATTATAGCCGGAGAAAAAGGTTGAGGCACACAACTGCGCCTCACACCAGGGTTTAAACTGTTAGTCTGAATCAGAGACACCTGTAACCTGTACTGAATCCCCACCTGAACATAGAACTGTGCATAGATTATTCTCAAAAGCTCTGTTTGATTAAATCCAGCAGGCACATATTTCTCATTGACCTCACTGGTAACCAGCTTCGCAATCTTCGCCTATTTCACATCCTTGTTCGCCAACACTGAGTGGGTAGGAAACCAGCAATTGTCAAAACTCGATTCGACTCTCACAGCCACATCATTCCAGTCCAGTGACTTGTATTGAGCCTTGGTCAACAGAACAGGGGAAAACATTGGTGAATGCATCGATTGTGGCATGTTTTTGGCACAACCAACAGTCCTTCAGCTTCTGTTCTCTCGCAAAGTCAGACATCATCCGCAACGCAGAATTGTCCTTAGAAGATGATACCGCCCTCCTTCGAGGAGCTCCCATCTTTGTTCCATCACCACTGGCCGGCACAATGTCATTGTCCTTGGTGGGCCTCCCAAACCACGCAATGTAAGAAGCCAGGTAAGATGCCGGTAGCTCCATGTCCATGTCACGCTTCTCCCTTGCATGATCAGAGGCTCCTTCAGAACCCACAGCTGTCCCAGCAGTAGGAAGATCTCCAAGATCCTGGAGATTGCATCCATCTCGGTTGTATTCCTCCCTTCTCGGTAGAGAGGATCTCTCATCACCCCCCAGCATCCCATGGGATACCAGCACGCCTCCCAGCAGCAGGGCAAGCAGCATAGCCATGCCGCATCTCAGCTGATGTCGTCCGACCCAGCCTCCTTGGGTGCCAGCCGTGTGAATCCATTCGCCCTTTCCTTCCAGCTTCACAGCTGTTCGGGTCACGAGTTGGACCAGGAACGGACCCGTCCATCTGTTGGTTAAACACATTTTATCAAGTGATTTAATCAACACATAGTCACCAATCTTGAAGGGATGGATCGGCTCCTCCGAAGGCTTTGGCAACCTTTTCTGCACCTGCAAATGAAACTTCCTTAGTGACTCTGTTAGTTTCAAGACATATTGAGACAGGAACTCTTCAGTCCACATTTAGTCCACAGGATTTATTGAGGATTGCAGAGGAAACACACACAGATCAGCTGATTGAGAACAAGGCCGCTGCTCCGAAGAGGATTCAACCCAGTTCTGGCATGACTTCAGGAGATGAAGGATTATATCTTCCGCGTGAACAACAAGTGGAGACAAACAGGGCGGCCTTGCACATGTCACTGTGTTCCTGAAACCTTGGAACAAAGCATCATTCCATATCAACCTCCAGAGTGAGAAAGGAGAGAACCTCAGTGCAGGTTCTCCGGTTCTCCGGCAGTCTCAACCTCCAGCAGCTTCCCTGAGAAAATCTTCCTGAGTGTTCTGAAGCAGCTCTACCTGAAGCTCTGCTGACTCTAAAGGTCTAAAGACTGGACCTGGGACCTGGTTCCACATGACAGGAGAACCCAGGAACCTCCAGCAGACCAGCACTCTGAGAACCAGGCGTTCTCCTGGAACAATATGGGACTAACAGCTCTGTAGGATCAGAAGGTTCCTGGTTGTTCAGAGCGTTCGAGGTCAAGAGAAGGATTTCAGATTCTGTTCCAGATTTAACAGGAAGCCAGTGAAGAGAAGCTCATAATGTTCTGATGTGTTCTCCTGCTGGTTCTCCTCACAACTCAGACTGTTGATCCAGTTGTTGGTTCCTGATAACAGGAATTGCAGTAGTTCTACTCTGGATTCAGTTCTCAGCTCTGAGTCAGCATGTTCCTGATTTTAGAAATATTAACAGCTGAAAGAAGGAGGTTCTGAAAACTGGCTGAAGGCTCTGGTCCTGGACAGGAGGACCAGGTCTGTCCTGGTCAGGAGGACCAGCTCTGTCCTGGAGGACCAGCTCTGTCCTGGAGAACCAGCTCTGTCCTGGCTGTCCTCTGGACAGGAGGACCAGCTCTGTCCTGGCTGTCCTCTGGACAGGAGGACCAGCTCTGTCCTGGATGTCCTCTGGACAGGAGGACCAGCTCTGTCCTGGCTGTCCTCTGGACTCTGTGGAGGATGTGGGTGAGAGGAGGATGTTGGCCCAGCTCACATCCACATCCTGCTATATTTTAGATTCACATTCACATAGATCTGTTCTCCTTTTAGATTTCTATTAATTTTTCTATTTAGATTTTACTGTCACTTCTTATTCTTTATTCACACATTTCATCAGTCTTTTTGCCTCCTGGGTCCTGCGAGCCTCTGGGACTCTACATTTCTCCATGGTGAGATTAGTAGTCTCGTGTAGTGTAGGCTAGAACCCCAGGTTCCTCTCAGTGGTTCTGGTTCTGGTCTAAAGGAATTTGCGATGGTGGTGACATGTCCAGGTTCCACTGGGACTGTGGTGGACTGTGGTCCCCCCTCCTCAGTGTCCCCTGTCCAGGTTCCACTGGGACTGAGGTGGACTGTGGCCCCCCCTCCTCAGTGTCCCCTGTCCAGGTTCCACTGGGTGCACTAACCGTTCCTCTGGGTTCTCCAGGCTGCGGTACTCCCTCCATCCCTCCCGTCGTGACCGGGTATGCTCGAATTGTGGGCGGTGAGGAGGCGGTTCCTCACTCCTGGCCCTGGATGGTGTCGCTGCAGGTGAGCTCTTCCTCTTCCTCTTCTTCTTCCTCTTCTTCTTCCTCTTCTTCTTCTGTTCCTGACCTCCATTTGTTCTTCTCAGGAATATAGCGGCTCCCATTTCTGTGGAGGTTCTCTGATCAACGAGTACTGGGTGGTGACCGCTGCTCAATGTGAGTTCAGGTCAGAACCACACAAACACTGGTGTCTCAGGTGGAACCCGAAGGGTTGCTGCAGGGAACGGTGAACACATGAATGGTTCTAGGTTCAGGAGAAACATCCGATGAAGGAGTGGAACAGCAAAATGTACAGAAATCAGCAGGAGTCACACAGAACCACAGTTCTAACCAACGTTCTCCACAGTTCTAAGCAGAAGGAAACAGTCAGGACCATTGTTCTACACATTGTTCTCAGCAGAATAAATCTGATGGAACCAGCGTTCTAACCACTGTTGTAAACAATATTCTAAGCAGAATGAGTCAGACAGGACCAGTGTTCTAACCACTGTTCTAAGCAGAACGAGTCCAACAAGTCCACTATTCTCACCACTGTTCTGAGCAGAGTGAATCAGACAGAACCAGTGTTCTCAACACTGTTCTCACCAGAAGGAATCAGACGGCTCCATTGTTCTAAATAGAAGGAACCAGATAGGTCCACTGTTCTAAGGACAAGAGAACCAGACAGGTCTTAGAGAAACAGACAGGACTTCTGTTCTAACAGAAGAGAACCCAGACAGGTCTACAGTTCTAAGGAGGAGAGAACCAGACAGGTCCACTGTGGAAACGGACTGGTCGGTTCCCCTTGAGCGGCTCGTTGTTTGGTCAGTTCATGTGATGTTGAAGCTACCGTGTGTTCGGTTCCCTTGAGCGGAGCACTGTTTGGTTGGTTCCCCTGATCTCGGTACTGTTTGTTCGGTTCTTGTTGTGCTGAAGCTGTGTGTGTTCCAGGGTCTACCACTATGTGGCCGCTGGTGCACATAACAGAGATTCCAACACACCCGACGATGTCCAGATTCTGAGACCTCTCCTGGTGAGACGCAGCTTCCAGCCAATCACAGCAGCCCATACTGCTCCTCCTCTTCGTCTAACCCCTCCCCCTCCTGACTCCTCCCCCTCCTCTGGCTCTGTCCTCTCTTCCAGGTCTTCACTCATCCCAACTTTAACCTCATGACCAAGGAAAACGACATCGCTCTCATCAAGCTGTATAAACCCGCCATCCTGGGACCCACCGTGTCCCCCGTCTGCCTGTCCGAGTCCACCGACTCCTTCTTCGGGATCTGCGTGACCACCGGATGGGGCTATACCAAGTTTCCCAGTGAGATGAGTCCAGAGAGGAGTGTGAGGAGCCGGGTGAGGCTGCAGTGTGTGCTCACTGTGTTTGTGTCTCAGGTGGCTACCGTTCCAACACCCTGCACCAGGCGATCCTGCCCCTGCTGCCCAACACCGACTGTAAGAGGTTCTGGGGCGACAAAATCACCAACGCCATGATCTGCGCCGGGGTGTCCGGAGTCAACTTCTGTGATGTGAGGCCACACCCCTTTACCTGTCCCTCCTGCTGCTCCTCTGATGAGCAGGGGGCTATTGCACAAAACCAGGATCAGGGATTAAGCCGGCAAACTGTTGTTATCCTGTGGTGATCCTGTGGTGATCCTGGACGAAGTTAGCCTCAAGTCGATTGCACAAAAGCTGGCCAAGTTTATCCTGGACCAGTCACCATGGTGATTTATCCTCTGCAGCTCGCTGCTCCACAGCAGGCTAACTACCAGGATCAGACTAAACTGCTGTCAACAATGTGAGAAGTGGGCGTGGCTTACAGCATTTCCTTGATTTTTCCACACATTACATCATTTAATCCTCCTGCAGCCAAACCTTCCAGCTGTAGTCGCTGCATCTGCAGGGTCTGGTTGACTTTAGGATTATTTTGTTGCTCAGATTATATGAAGACCAACATAACTTTCAACACAGACGTTTCAGAATCCTTTCTTTATTAATACAAGTCCTGCAATAAAAGGTTCACAATTATTGTAAAGACAATGGAAAAAAAAAACCTTAATGAAATTGGTACAAAACCACACTGATGTAAAAAATAAAGAATAAAAAAATGAAATAAAACAACCCTGAAGCTACGCAATGAGTGAAATGAGAAACAAAGGAAAAATAAATGTATCACACCACTGAAATGGACACAACATAACAGACAGCATCATTTGGTCTGAACTGTCTCCTGAAAATAGAAAATGGTCGTGTTTCAGGACTCCAGCTTTAGGAGTGAAAGGGTCCCACATCACTCTGACTCCACTCTTTTAACGGCTAAAATCAGAGAGAAATTCATTCTCAGAAGACAACTAATTTATCACTTCATTTGATAACTGCTCTTTGGGTTACACTTAAGTAACTGACCAGACTGCAGAATATTTTTATGTTAGGTTTTCACCTGCTAGAGGTTCTTTTCTAGCCGGACAGGTTTGTTCTTCATGACAGATGAGCGATGAAACAGAACACAGCATGAGGACAATTGATTCAATTAGATAGCATGGACACAGAGTTGAAATATTCTTGAATAAATATCCTAAATATTGGCAAAATGCTGTTTCCCCCGTGTATTTCCTGTATTTTATTATTATAATTTTTGTATGATCATAATCATGGATCATATGCAGAATTAGGCCATTTTAGTGGATGATTTGCACATCACGAGTTCACTTTAATAAAGCTGCGGCCTGCATGCAGTACCTGTCCTCACCATTGAAGCGTGGGGGCGCTGTGCCTTAAACGTCACTTAAAGCAGACGTACAGGCTGGAATATATGGAGTGAAATTAATGGATGTGTTTTGTGTAAAGTCCTCGCTCTGGGGCACCCCCCTTTCTAAGTGAGCCCCCCCGACAGCCGCGGTATAGTCCACACTGCTGCTCATCCCGGTGAAGGAAGACGCTCTTCCTTGTTCCATTTTCAATCTATGATTCGTCGTGGTCTTCTGAAGAACGCCATGAACGCGCACTTATCCTGATGCTCCTCACCTGGCTGGAGTAAGCCGCGTCTTTTCATCCTGGCTCAGCAAACGTGCAACCGATTAATCCGAGTAAACACCGACTAGGCTGACTCAAGCCGCGCATTTTCATTTATCCTGGATGTATTTATCCGACTTTTGTGCAATAGTCCCCTGCTCTGATGTTTTTGTTTACACGTTCGCTTGTCGTCTGGCAGTTTGATGAAGGCGGTCCTCTGGTCTGCGAGAAAAACAAAGTCTGGACTCTGGTGGGCATCGCATCCTGGGGAGACATCAACTGCTCCCAATCCAGGGCCGGAGTCTACACCCGTGTGACGGAGTTCCGTGGATGGGTGGACCAGATCCTGGCTGCCAACTAAACACTGATGCAGAGCTTCGACGAGCAGGAGAACCAGAACCATATCCTCCACCTGGAGGACTGAAGGTTCTGGACCCTGACCATGGATCTGCCTGGCAGATCAATATCACAGCTGAAATATGCTGAATGGCAATAAAAGATTTAAAACCAGAAACTGTGCTTCTTTTGTGAATGTGTCTGAGCTGCAGGAGGCGCTCTTTAGCAACAGTACCTCCTGGAACCAACATGGATTTGACTGAATCAATAGAACATGAAGTCATCAACAAAAAATCAATAACAGAACATGTAGTCATCAACAAAGAATCTGTCACGCCCTGTGCCCCTGCACCCATGTGGGGGCGCTCGGGTCCTGTTTGGTTTGTCTGCCCTTTTGTTCTCCTGTCTGGTCTGTCTCGTTAACTCCCTCATGTGCTGCACCTGTCCTGCCCCCTTTAAAAAGCCCTGCTGTCGTGGTGTGTCTTGTCGGCTCCATGTGGGTCTGTCCGTGTGTTCACGTGTCCTGGCCTGCACCTGATGTGTTTTTTTGAGTTTCCTGAAGTCCTGGTTTCCTGAGTTCCTGGTTTCCTGCCCTCCTGAGTTCCTTTTGGAAATAAAAGACCCTTTTTGAACTCTGCCTGCTGCCTGCGCCTGGGTCCTTCCACCTCGCACCCGTGACAGAATCAAAAACAGAACATGTAGTCACCAACAAAGAATCAATAACATTTAGTCATCAACAACGGATCAAAAACAGAACATGTAATCGTCAACAAAGGATCACTAACAGAACATGTAGTCGTCCAAAATCAATAACACAACATGGAGTCATCAACAAAGAATCAATAACAGGGGACTATTGCACAAAAGCAGGATAAATACATCCAGGATAAATGAAAATGCGCGGCTTGAGTCAGCCTAGTCGGTGTTTTCTCAGATTAATCGGTTGCACGTTCGCTGAGCCAGGATGAAAAGACGCGGCTTACTCCAGCCCGGTGAGGAGCATCAGGATCAGGGGCGTCACGGCGTTCTTCAGAAGACCACGACATCGATCACAGAATCACTGATTGAAAATGGAACAAGGAAGAGCGTCTTCCTTCACACGGGACGAGCAGCAGTGTGGACTGTACCGCGGCTGTAGGGGGGGCTCACTTAAAAAGGGGTGTGCCCCAGAGCGAGGACTTTACACAAAACACATCTATTAATTTCACTCCATATATTCCAGCCTGTACGTCTGCTTTAAGTGACGTTTAAGGCACAGCGCCCCCATGCTTCAATGGTGAGGACAAGTACTGCATGCAGGCCTCCAGCTTTATTACCGTTTTCCTCCAGTGGTTTGGCTCATTTCTTGAAACCGAAATTACATTTTCAAAACAACATGGACAAATCTCCAAACGACCCTGTAACTGCTCACAACAGAACGGCATTTTTCATTCATGTCATCACATTTAAAATGTCTTAGTACACGTCTCAATGTCTCAGAAAATCTTTGCAAATGATTCAGCACAGTAAGGATAGATTTAGCACAATTCCCAAGTGAATAGGTCATGTCAATCTAAACTGATTGATCGATTCTCAGTCTAATGGTTGTTCTCTCCAAAACATATCAGCCTAATTTCATTGTATCAGTCACCACCTGAAAAATCACCTGTTCAGCTGTCAGAATTAGTCAAAAACACACTTCAGTACCATGAATACCAGACATGGATGTGTTTGCATGAAGGTGAGGAGGACAGTCAGGAGGGTGAGGAGGGAGACCAGTGAAGAAGTGAGCTGTGAAACTCCAGCTTCATTTACAGTTCATTGGGCTACATACAATTTTGCTTTTTGTTTTGTTACCTCCACCAAGGAGGTTATGTAATCACATTGGTTTGTTGGTTGGTTGGTTGGTTGGTTGGTCTGTTAGCAACATTAAGGAAAAAGTAATGGACGGATTGCAATGAAACTTTGTGGAAAGGAGGGTCTTGGGCTAACTTAGAATCCATTACATTTTGGTGATGATCCGGATCACTGTCTGGATCCAGGAATTTTTTAAAGGATTCTTTATCATTGAGAGATAGGGAGTCTTTCACATAGTTGGGCATAACTCAACAATAAATGACAAGGAGGCTCAGCAAAAAATTACAGTAAGTTCTTCAAGGACTCGAAGAGATATCAGCTGCTGATCCAGATCAGGAAGTGTTCTGTACACCAGGATCCAGAACAGACAAAAATAGGGGGATTCCGGAGTGTCAGTCACTGTGAGGAAACGCTGAAATATGAACAAGCAGCAAACAGCTTTCTCCCAGACATTGTTTGTGTTGGGGAGAAATATTATTATTATTTTTTTTATTCACATCTGGTGTTCTTATTGTTGTTGGTGACTGATTGGAGCTGTGGCGGAGGTCTGCGCCTGTGCCTCTCTGAGTGTCAGATTCTAGTTTTTTGTTTTTTGTTTTTGCTTCTTTATTTTTATTTTACAGTATATTGAACTCCGATGAATGGAAATTGCTTTGTGTGTAAATAAAAAAAAAGTTTCCTTGGAGGTATGAGAGCGATGTGTGAATCAGAACTTGGAGGTTCTTCTTACTGATGTGGAATAATGCTTTGTTTTCAAAGTCCTCAGGAACACAGTGTGAAGGCCGCTCTGTTTTGTCTGAAGTCACTTGGAAACAGTGTCTGCTCGTCTCGTGAGATCCAGCTATATGACCTGGCATGGCCGGAAGTCAGGCCAGAGTTGGGTTGGATTCTCCTCGGAGCAACAGCCTTGCTCTCAATCAGCTGATTTGTGTGTGCTTCCTCTGCAGTCCTCAATAAATCCTCCTTGTGCAGCGTCAACACCTTGACTCGTCATTTTTGGCTCTGATTCACCCAAAATTCCACAACAGTTTGGGGGCTCGTCCGGGATCTAAATACAACATAAACGAGGTGAGTGCAAATGTTTCCTCTGTTAAATATTTAACTCAGGAAGTAATGCCTTACCTGTGGGGATGTTTGACTAGATAAAAGAACTATTTCATAGTTGATTGGAATTGTAAAAGCAAATTTCTAAACATAAAGAGCCAAAGATGTCCCTAAATTTTTGATTGATTCTTATCAATCAATTGCTAATTATGATTAGTAAATATTGGGTTTTAATAATAATTTTATTCTAACTTGGAACTGTGGCTGAGAGAGCTTAGGAAGAGTTTCTAGACTTGGAGTCTGGACGGCCCTGGGGGCCACTGGCGTGGAAGGGCTGAGTCCCTGAAGCGACTTTGTTTTCACTCGGATTGGATCCGAGATTGGCGTGGAAGGGCTGAGCCCCTGAAGCGGCGTCGCCTGAGGAGATTTCTGCTGGTGAAGCTTGTTGAAAACCTGGTGAGTGTGATTCTGCAGGTCACCTCACGACTCTGACTCTCTCTTTCACGTTAAAAGAAAAGGGGTAAATAAAGAAGAAGGTCATGATGCTGGGAGGTTGTTTAGGTTTGTAGAGGACATGTGTTGCTGTTTGTGTTGCTGTTTTGTGTGCAGTTATTGTTTGTGCTAAACATTTGGTAAACACCAAAGTGTTGAACATAGGAAAAGAAGAGACAGGAAGTAGAACAGCACGGCGTGGCCTGATCCCGTTGAAAGTTTTCAGCAACTATTCGATAAGTTCACACCGGTCGGGGTGGTCGGCAGGACCAAGTTATTGGAATGTTTAGAAGAGTCACAATCTACGGCCCGAGCGATGATTTCTGGCTGGTTACGCAGACAACCGAGTGATCTGAGAACACCGAGAGAATTAAAGTTTACTTTAATGCATGCTGGTTTTGATTTGCTGGTTCTGTGTAAAACACGGATTGCGACTCCTCACTGCTGCCACAAAACCGGTTGTTGAAGAGAAGCGTCAGGATAGACACGCTGAAGAGAGAGAGAGGCAGAGACAGGGCAGAGTGAGAGAGAAAGAGAGAGACAGAGAGGGAGAGAGACAGAGAGAGAGAGGCAGAGCAGAGAGAGAGAGACGGAGAGAGAGAGAGCGGCAGAGCAGGTAGAGCGAGAGAGAGAGAGAGTGAGAGGCAGAGACAGGGCAGAGTGAGAGAGAAACAGAGAGACAGAGAGAGAGAGAGAAAGAACAGAGAGAGACAGAACAGAGAGAAAGACAGGCAGAGTGAGAGAGAGGCAGAGAGAGAGAAAGACAGAGAGGTGGAGTGAAGTGAAGAGATGAAGAGTTTGATGAACAGGGAGGAAGAACAGGAAGTTAAGAAAAATAAGCAGGTTTTAACCAAAGGGAAGGTTTTCAACCTGTTTGTTTTGTTTCCTGCTTTTTACATGTTTAAAATAAGGAATCCATCAACGAGTCAACAAATTTGCTTGTTGAACATGTAATCTACTCCACTATTTTTAACCTGCAGTCTACTGAGGACGCCCAAGATTTGAATTTATATTCAAACTTTTCAATCTAACAGCCTGTCTGATCACGACGGGGTTGATTAATCTATGATGTGATTGATGATTGGTTCTCTGAGAGAGATTCACTCTGCAATCTTAAAAATTTGATTAATCTAAAAATTGAATTCATCTGCAGATTAAACCAAAATAAAGGAAAAACAGTAACCTTTTCCTAAAGAGAGGGAATACAATAGAAAACGATTCCTGCTTATATCTACACACAAGACAAGCTGTCTTGACATAGTTTTTCATTATTCCTCTGAGGAACAAACTTTGAATGCAGTATTTTATCAGAAGAATCAAATAAGATGTCTGCTACTGACAACACAAAACATCCATTGGTTAAAAGTAACAATACTTTGAGCAGTTTGTCTGGAGACATGCTTTGCACTCATAAGTATTTTCTGATACTGGTACTTTTACGGGTCATTGAGCATTAATCAATGTAGCAGTATTTGTACTTCAGTGCTAAATTTTCAGAAACCTCTGCCTCTGGAAGTTTGTCAAAATAAGTTTCTTTTCTTTTCCATCTTCAGTAGGGTCAGAGGCCAGGAGAGCCACCTGTGAACCGTTTCCTGGATAATGCTGTAGAGCATGTGATTCAGGCCTGTTTGAGAGAAAACTGATTTCTCCAAGACTTCCAGCTGCGTGCAGGGTCAGAGGTCAGGGTCAGAGGTCACTGCTTGAGCCATTGACAGGTTTGAGGATGGTTCCCTGAGGACAAACTCTCAGGATGATTATTCATGATTGTGTTAAAGAGAAAAGACAACCTGAATTTGCTGAATTTGAGAGGCAGTCTATTTTCTTTGACAAAATTTCCACACTATTTTAAACCCTCCAAAGTGAGCTGAAGAAAGCAGTTCTTTCAGTGGTTCTTATCAGACTGCTGAGGAGCCGAGGATCCTGAACAGAAAACAATCCAGAGATAATATCAGCACTAGTGAGAGAATGGAGACGAAGGTCCACCAGGCACACTGTTTGACAGACAAATATGATAATATACTAATATGTTTTTCTCTTTTGAGTGTTTGTTTTGTTATAAAGTCCTGTACAGGCGCTCGCCGCCCCGATCCACGACCCCGATCCTCACGGCCAGCTGCACTGCACCGACCAGCCAGGAGGGGGAGCTCTGTCAGCGGCGGGAAGTGCAGACACACACATACAGGAGTGGTGAAACTCAGATTTTAGCGAGGAAATTGGTTTTTCTATGATGATGACATGTGTGGCGATTCTCTGTTCTTCTGTTCTGCTGAGACTTTCCATACAGGAGAGGAGATGTTGTGACTGCGGAAGCAGTGGACGCATTCTTGGAGACGGCTGCTCCTGGTGGCTGCTGGGAGGAGGCTGTGGAGGCGGTGGGTTTGATTACGACGTGAAAACATCGGACGTGATAACGGCGTACTGCAACGTGATGGAAAATATGAGGCAGCATGACCGCGACAAGGTCAGGCCATGAACACACACACACACACACACACTGGGGGGAAGAGAGATTAGACTTTAAAAAGTTTTAAATTCCTTACTTTATCAGCTTTTGAATGAATTATGTGTTTTGTTTGTTTTATAAGTCACCAGGAAGATATCAGTGGGTCGACGGGCTGAACCGTCCTGATCAGACTGAACCGGAGGCAGCAGGAAGCCTCCATGATGGTCACTTCTCCCCACATCACTGTAACCTGAACACAGGGGGCGGGGCTTCCAGTTCTAGTGAAATAGCTTTAATTATCAACCAATTGCTCAGTTGGGTGAAGAATTAAAGTGAATTAATTAAATGAATTTGTTTCAATACAGTTTCAATGAAATAACTTGGAGGTCACATTCCGGGTTTTCAAACTGAGGGAAGGGGGAGACAGAAGCGAGAGCTTTATCTCGACCTTCCCCTTCGACATAACAAAACTAGCATGACAATGTTTTTACATGACTGTGCTACAAGAATTTGTTACTGTCTATAAATCTACATTCCTAACTTTGAAATCTACTGAAATGAATTACATTTGCACCTTTATTTGATTTAGTTGGAGAATTTGTGGACTAACTATAAAGAGATTACTGAGATTTAGCATCGACTAAACCTCACAGAATCACACTGGAGCTAAATGTCTAACTGATACAGATAGACAATAGAATGTTTGTCCAGAAGTCATGGGAGGTATTGAATGTTTTATGAAGTCAGTGAATGATTCAGTGATGTTTAGTACCGACTCTTTCTACACCAAGACGAGGAGGACCTGATGGGTGGACATTTTTTTTCAAGATTTTATAGAAATCAACTGAACTGTCCTATCTGCTACTCCAGAATCTGCTGATGTTAAAATCATTTTGTCTGTTGGACCTCTGACTCATGCTGCTGTCCAGTCGTTGACCTGTCTGACCTGTCTGCTGCATTATTTTCACTCAGATTGGATCCTGAAAGGCAATATTTACCTGCATTCACCTAAAGAGGTAAATAATGCTTCACCTTTGGCCCAGGACTTTGTCTCTGGTCTGGGAGTTCGTGCATCGGCAGTGAGGGGATCTGGATCTGGACCTGTCAGGTGGAACTCTGATACAGTATGAGGAGGATGTTTTCACACCAAAAGGTTGAAGGAAGCTTGAAGAGCCTGACACTGTTCTACTCCTGAACCATCTTCCTGAGGGAGGCCGCCGAGCATCCTGAGCCCAGCTGCAGCTGAAATCACGTTCCTTGGACCCGTTCTGGAGGAGAAGAACCGGTCCTGGTCTTCGGGAAGACCTGGACTGTGGTCTAATCTGCCGCTACAGACTAAAAGAAGAGACGTTGTCCTTTCTCGGTCTGGCAGAATGCTGTCGTCACTGGATGTTTGGTTTGCAGCTGGAGACTCTGTGTTAGGAACAACCACACAAGGATGTTTCTG
The DNA here is from genome assembly GCF_902148845.1 of Salarias fasciatus. Classification (NCBI taxonomy): domain Eukaryota; kingdom Metazoa; phylum Chordata; class Actinopteri; order Blenniiformes; family Blenniidae; genus Salarias; species Salarias fasciatus. The sequence goes on from NW_021941230.1 coordinate 17,012,291, forward strand.
CAGGACTGGAGTGAACAGAGACCAGGTCACAGGAGGGTCAACATCTGGAGGAAGACTAAACATCAGCCTCTGGTCTGGGATTACCTGGCTACAGACCGCCCTGTCATCTCTATTCCAGGAGAAGGGACGGTTCTCTGCAGGTATTCTGGTTCAGATCATGGATCACGGTTTCACCCTGATGCTTATTTCTCTTGCAGACTCCTGACTGTGATCCTGGGCTCCTAAACAGTCTGAGAGCAGCTGATGCTCCAGCAGAGGTTATCACTGCAGCAGATTTTGGTTCGGGGCGATGGATGCATGGTACATGTGTCACATTCTGCTGCTGGTGAATAAAGCACAGAGTGCCTGTCAGCAGGGGGGTCGGGGTGTGAAGCCATGTTCTGTGGTTTTAATTTACCTTTGAAATATCTGCTCAATTGAATATGTGTGAATGTGACTGTGACTGTGTTACGACTGACAAACTAACAAACTAACACTGACATTGATGACTGACTTTGAGAACGACCAGATGTTCAGTGTTTTATTGTTGTGTTCAATGTTTTTGCTGATTTTAATGGTTTTTCTTTCTTTTCTTGGTTTAGCTTGATTGGACACATCGCGGCCACTGATTGTCTTTTGCCTTCCTGGTTGATCGGCCTGGACCAGGATTGTTGTTTGGCATGAAGGTATTTCCAGCTGTCACTGTCCCATGGTGCTGATTTGTTTGAATTGTGCATCATGACTGAGAGCTGCTTGGTGTTTTTGTGACAGTGGATCAGTTGGAAATGGTCGTTGAAACATCGGTAACTTAGGACATATAAAATAAAAATGACAATGCACTTGGAGGAACTGATCTTATTGATGTTTACGGAAAACATTAATATTGACGTGTGACACAAATGAAAAGTGGTTTTACTTTGTCTGGCTTTACTGTTTCCGATAGTGAGTTAGATTATTGTTAAAATTCGAATTTATTTTGTGTCTGGTTTTGTTTAAATTGAAATTTAACAACAGGAGGGATTGATGTGGAATAATGCTTTGTTTTCAAAGTTCTCAGGAATACAGTGTGAAGGCCGCTCTGTTTGTCTGGAGTCACTTGGAAACAGCGTCTGCTGGTCTGGTGAGATCTCGCTATATGACCTGGCATGGCCGGAAGTCAGGCCAGAGTTGGGTTGGATTCTCTCCGGAGCAGCAGCCTTGCTCTCAATCAGCTGATTTGTGTGTGCTTCTTCTGCAATCCTCAATAAATCCTCCTTGTGCAGCGTCAACACCTTGACTCGTCATCTTTGGCTCTGATTCACCCAAAATTCCACAACACTTACTGTAAAATGCTTTTTGTCTTCATTTTCTTACACACAATGTTTTAGCTAAAAAACCCAAAGAAGAAAATAAAAACTATCACAGTCACCATTATGAATGAAGGACTGGGCCCAGGCAGAAAGGTAGATGAGGAATATTCCAGTGGTCCTCTGCCCTTAAAGACAAAACATCTGAACATTTTGACTGTCAGAGCTCACACAATGTCAAAAGGACAAAGCATTTTGAGGACACTGACCATCTGTTTGAGAAAGAAATTTTGTTTTTCTGCCTAAGTGAGCTGTTTTGGAAGAGATCTGCTCTCTGACAGGTGAACCGTGGTTCTGCTGAACCGTCCAGGTGGTTTTTGACAAGAGAACCAAGAGAACTGAGAACGTCCGGTCTGTTTTGAGGAATGAGCCGAAGCTGTTGAGAAGGATCTTTACATTTTGGAGGCTCTGACTGTTTATATGGGAAAGAAATGAATCTTTGAAACATTAGTGAACAGTTTTGAGAGAAAGATGAGCTTTTGCAAGTGAACTATGGTGTTGAGCTGAACTGTGAGACCATTTTGCCAAATGATCTTTGAGTTTTGAAAATGTAATTTCAGTTTCAAGAAATGAGCCAAACCAATGGAGAAAAAACTGTAAAGGAGCACAGCGCAGTTTTATGCGAAACACGACCCCTGCAGGCCTTAGGCGTAACTGTAGCTTAGTGAAAAGCTCGTGTGTGTGGGAACTCCTTCCTCGCTCTTTTAGCAGCGCTCGAGTAAAATGTAAGTTTCTTTTGCCTTGTGGGGTCTGTGCTGGAGTTGTGGCAGTGTTAGAAGCCGGTCTTTTCTTACTTTCTGGAAGCTCCATCCTCAGTGCTGCTCAGTTGTTGCTGCTAAGTGTCTGACGGAGTAATGGCGACAAATCAAAACTTCAGGATTACCAGGGCAGCGGGAGGTGCATTACGTCAGGCTCAGAGCGATTCGTACCCGAATCACTCATACTGCTGTACCTTCAGTGCCCTGCACAGGGAAATAGGAGCGACTGTGATCTTGCAAAAATAGCTCTTGCTGCCCATCAGGCAAAGGTGAAAACGTGTGTGGGTGTGAATAATTGATAATTTAATATTTAAAACTGCGCGGTGTCCCTTTAACGTGAAACAGTGACCCTCAGATCTTCCACTAAAAATGGCCTAATTCTGCATATGATCCATGATTATGATCATACAAAAGTAATAATAATAAAATACAGCAAATACACGGGGGAAACAGCATTTTGCCAATATTTAGGATATTTGTTTAAGAAAATTTCAACTCTGTGTCGTGTTCTCTAATTGAATCAATTGTCCTCCTGCTGTGTTCTGTTTCATCCCTCGTCTGTCATGAAGAACAAACCTGTCGGCCAGAACAGAACCTGCAGCAGGTGAAAATCAAATATAAAAATATTCTGCAGTTTGGGAAGTTACTTAAGTGTCACCAAAAGAGCAATTATCAAATGAAGTGATGAATCTGTTTCTTCTGAGAATGAATTTCTGTCTGATTTTAGCCGTTAAAAGAGTGGAGTCAGAGTGATGTGGGACCGTTCACTCCTGAAGCTGGAGTCCTGAAACAGGACGATCTTCCTATTTTCAGGAGACAGTTCAGACAACATGATGCTGTCTGTTATACTGTGTCCATTTCAGTGGTGTGAGACATTTATTTTTCCTTTGTTTCTCATTTTACTCATTGTGTAGCTTCAGGGTTGTTGGATTTTTTTTCTTATTCTTTATTTTTTACATCAGTGTGGTTTAGTACCAATTTCATTAAGGTTTTTTTTTCCCATTGTCTTTACAATAATTGTGAACCTTTTATTGTAGGACTTGTGTTAACTTGTGTTAACTTGTGTTAACTTGTGTTAACTTGTGTTAATAGTTTTGGAGAAAGCCGCCTATAACCAATTGCAGACTTACCTTGATTTAAACAAAATTGGAGAAAAGTTCCAATCAGGGTTCAAACTGCGACACAGCACTGAAACTGCCCTTTTAAAAGTTTTTAACGACCTTCTTTTAACTGTTGACACAGGAAAGTCTGCTGTCCTTCTGCTTTTAGACTTGTCCGCCGCCTTTGATACTGTGGATCACAGCATCCTCCTGTCCAGCCTGAAGACACATGTAGGCATCAAGGGTTCAGCACTAAACTGGTTTCGATCCTATCTCTCTGACCGAAGCTTCTCTGTAAATCTGGTTTTTTTTCCCCCATTTTTACATGCCCTGTCTCTCCTGCTTGTCTGTTCCTCATGTTCTCCTGCCTGGTCTCCTTCCTCGTTAGCGCCCTAATGTGCCTCACCTGTGTCCACCTTATTTAAAGCCTGTATCCCTCACTTAACCTGGCCGGTTCGTTGTGTGTGTTGTCCGTGTCCCTGCCCGCACCTCAGCTTGTTTGCGTTCCTGTTACCCTGCTTTCCTGGACAATAAACCAGCTCAACTCTCTCTGACTGCCTGCGCGTGGGTCCTCCCTCCTGCACACGTGACAGGCTGATTTTGAAAGAGTGATCCATGCTTTTATAACTTCTCGTTTGGATTATTGTAATGCTGTGTATGTTGGGCTGGACCAGGGCTGGACCAGAGCAGGACCAGAGCTGGACCAGGGCGCCCTGCAGCGCCTGCAAAGTGTACAGAATGCTGCAGCCCGGCTCCTGACTAAAACAAAGAAGCGGGAGCACATCACCCCTGTGCTGTGCACTTTACACTGGTTGCCTGTCCGCTTCCGAGTGGAATTTAGTTTTATTAATCACTTAAGTGTTTTCACTTCTTGGGCCCCCCATGCCTGACTGATATGTTGCAGCCCTACTCGCCGACCAGAGACTTGAGGTCAGCCGACCAGCTCCGGTTGGTTGTCCCGAAAGCCAGGCTCAAAACCAGGGGTGATAGAGCCTTCTCTGTAGCTGCCCCCCCCCCCCCCCCCCTCTGGAACAGCCTCCCCCTAGATGTCAGGTCCTCCAAGTCTGTGGGACAGTTTAAATCCAGACTAAAAACACACCTCTTCTCGAAGGCTTTTAAACACTAGCAAAACCGGAGTATATTCTTGGTGTCTTATTTGTCTTATCTGTGTTTTTTTTATGTTTAGCTGAGCCTGTTATTTTATTTAGTTATTTTATCCTTTTCTTTTACTTCTGTATTGCTGTGCAGCACTTTGGTCAATGGAAGTTGTTTTTTAAATGTGCTATATAAATAAAATTGAATAAAGAAAGGATTCTGAAACGTCTGTGTTGAAAGTTATGTTGGTCTTCATATAATCTGTGCAACAAAATAATACTAAAGTCAACCAGACCCTGCAGATGCAACGACTACAGTAATAAGATTTGGCTGAAGGATGATTAAATGATAGAATGTGTAGAAAAATCAAGGAAATGCTGTAAACCTCGCCCACTTCTCACATTGTTGACAGCAGTTTAGTCTGATCCTGGTAGTTAGCCTGCTGTGGAGCAGCTAGCTGCAGAGAGTAAATCACCATGGTGACTGGTCCAGGACAAACTTGGCCAGCTTTTGTGCAACTGACTTGAGGCTAAGTTTGTCCAGGATCACCACAAGATCGCCACAGGATAACAACAATTTGCCGGCTTAATCCCTTATCCTGGTTTTGTGCAATAGCCCGCAGAACACGTAGTTGTCAACAAAGAATCAGTAACATGTAGTCATGAACAATGGATCAATAAAAGAACATGTCGTCAAAGAATCAATAACAGAACATGTAGTCGTCAACAAAGAATGAATAACAGGGGGGTATTGCACAAAAGTCGGATAAAAACATCCAGGATAAATGAAAATGTGCGGCTTGAGTCAGCCCAGTCGGTGTTTTCTCAGATTAATCGGTTGCACGTTCGCTGAGCCAGGATGAAAAGACGCGGCTTACTCCAGCCCGGTGAGGAGCATCAGGATCAGTGGCGTCACGGCGTTCTTCAGAAGACCACCACATCGATCACAGAATCACAGATTGAAAATGGAACAAGGACGAGCGTCTTCCTTCACCGGGACGAGCAGCAGTGTGGGACTGTATCGCGGCTGTAGGGGGGGGCTCACTTAGAAAGGGGGTGTCCCAGAGCAAGGACTTTACACAAAACACATCTATTAATTTCACTCCATATATTCCAGCCTGTACGTCTGCTTTCAGGGACGTTTAAGGCATAGCGCCCTCATGCTTCAATGGTGAGGACAAGTACTGCATGCAGGCCGCAGCTTTATTAAAGTGAAACAGTGACGCTCAGGTCTTCCACTAAAAATGGCCTCATTCTGCATATGATCCATGATTATGATCATACAAAGGTGATAATAATAAAATACAGCAAATACACGGGGGAAACAGCATTTTGCCAATATTTAGGATATTTGTTTAAGAAAATTTCAACTCTGTGTCCGTGTTCTCCACTGAATCAGCTGTTCTCATGCTGTGTTCTGTTTCATCCCTCATCTGTCATGAAGAACAAACCTGTCGGCCAGAAAAGAACCTGCAGCAGCTGAAAACCAAATATAAAAATATTCTGCAGTCTGGTAAGTTACTTAAGTGTCACCCAAAGAGCAATTATCAGATGAAGTGATAATAAATTTGTTGTCTTCTGACCAACCACAAGATCGCCACAGGATAACAACAATTTGCCGGCTTAATTCCTTGTCGTGGGGTCTATTTCACCAAGCAGGTTGAAAGAACTCTGAGATTAATCCTGAACTCTATGTTGATCTACTCTGAAAGGGAAAACTCTGGGTTTTCGGTTACACAACAGCTGATTTAAGTTGGATTACTCAACTTCAAGTCGTTTCACCTGGAGTTCAGCACGACAACTATAAAAAGCCAGCATTAATGGAGCACTGATTCAACGAGTCACCATGGCAACAGAGAAGCGGAGAGCGACATATGGGAATGGCTAGTGTGACGTCACAAGTCACTTCTGGGTCCAAGGCTTCCAGCGCGCAATGTAAACACAATGGCTGTTGCCAAAGAACCGGTCACTTTTTTCACGGTAACAGTGAATGTTGCTGACTTTCCAAAGTCAGTGAAGAGGGGTTTAAACTGTTACAACTCAAACCGAGCTGTAAATGTTTCTGTGGTGACAGGCGGAAGTCTGAAATGGAAAGTACAGGCTTCAATGAATGAGAAAGAACACGAGGTTGAGGTGAGTGAGTAAGTGACTAGCTATCAGTAACACCAGGGTGTCAGTCGTCGCATCAAGCTGTGTAACTTAACTATTAGCTATGTTAGAACTGGGTACTGTCTGTCTGCGGTTTGTGGACAACATATAGTTTATTCTAGAAGTGTCATCCAGGGAAATAATTTTAAACCAAACCTCAAACACGCCATAAAGCAGAAGCAGCACACATTCAGTACAGGTTAAAAAGTAAAATAATAACAATAATAATAATAATAATAAAGCCCTTACAGAATATCTAATAATATCCCCCTTGTGTTATTAATAAAGGATTATTAACTTTGGATAACTCCGCTGGTCCGTCCTGCCACAGAGAGGAGGCTGTTTAAACAGTGCGCAACGACGCACAGCTGCTGCAGAGCAGCTTCAGATCCAGCGGGGGGCGCTGCTGTTCAGCCCTGAAAAGATGTGGGACTTTATTTTGTCCTGTGCTGTTTTACACAATATTGTTCTGGCCGATAGAGTTACTTTTGATGCGCCGGCGCCACGAGAGGAGCTGATGTGGGAACCAGCAGGACCTGAAGAACCGCGACTGACATGTAAATAAACTCTAAAGTTTAGCAAATTATTTATTTAATCAGTGATGTGATGCCAGCAGCCTAGAAAATATTAGCTAAAGGGAGATTAAACACAGACAGAGGACGTTTAGCCAAAAATTTTATTTAGACTTCTATAAATTGTCTTTAATTTCAGCAGCACCGGCAGCGAGGGGCACGCGCCGCCCTCGTGGACTGAGTCCCGGGTCCTCTCCGTCCGGGGTCCTGCTCGGTCTGGGGTCCTATTCAGGACCGGGTCCGGTGCTGGGTGTGTGTCTCGGTGGGACCGTCCCGCTGTGGGGAGGAGATCCGGCTACGGTGCCGCTGCTGTCTGGCTCTGAGACATAATTAAATTCATTTTTTTTTTTCATTCATTCATGAAATGAATGAATGAATGAATGAATGAACATAATTAAATGAAACAATAAAAATCTGATCTATATAACGTGAGTCCGCCTCATTATTTTTAATATCAGTAAAAATAATATCATGATGTAATATCAGAGGAAAGCAGTAGTAGGATATGGTTTTGTTGACATCGTTCCTGTTGTTACAACACGGGACACAGCACCGCACCATCGCACCTTTGGACACGGAAGTGACGTATTCAGCTTCGATGACGGAGCTACTAGCCATCCCCATAGAAGCTGGAACACAATTTTCGAAAAAAAAAAAAAAAACCCAAAACGCTGCAGCAGCAACAGAGAGGGAGATGGCGTGGCAGAAAATTGCTGCCCGTGTCAGTGAGTAAGTTTAAATGTAGTCCTTTATATCAGAACATTATTAAATATTAAATATTATTATAGGGAAACTGTTTGAATGGTCACCAGTTAAGATATTTCATTTAGCTGTAATCCCGCGGGGAAGAAGCCACATGGCAGCAGCTAAAGATGAAATTTAAAAACATTGTTCTAAAGACCTTGACATAATCTCATTGCGGTACATCTCTTTAAGCATGTTTAAAAATCTAAAGTAGCATAAATACTAAGCGGCTGATGGACTGTGCAGCTGTTTCATGTCACACATCTATATCATGTTATGTTAAATAATTAATCCTATTTAATCTAATATTATTATCTATTATTTGAGTTTAATATTTTAAAAATGTTATTGATACAAATGTTTTTGTCTTTCCTGTCCTTCTCTTCTTTTGGCCCAGATTGTGAAGGTTCTCTCTGCTGCTGGAGCCCCTTCATGCTACAACCAGCCTGAAACTGCCAGCAGGAAATACTCAGAATATTTCTGCCAAATGGTAGTTTGGAAAAATATACGCAAATATACTGAAAGATGTTATTTATCCAGGATGAGGAGGATGAAACCGTGTCTGCTGCCTTCACAGAGGATCCAGAAAGTCATATCGAGGTATGTTACTGATTGTTCTCTTCCATTAAAACTCTGAATCCTCCTGTGGAACATAGAGCTTGACGTTTAGCGACACTGAAATATTCAAATTGTCATCCTTTTTAACAGATCCTGGCTGGTCAGCAGCAGGATGGTCCCTCAACTCCCACATCACAGATCAACACTGTGAGATGATGTTCAGTAAACACCAGGGGCTCATTTCATTCAGTTCATATAATTTAATGTCCTCTATGTATTCCTAGTTACCAGTCAAAGAAATTTACAAAATCCACGTACTGAACAAGACAGAGAAATCCCTTCAAGAGCAGCAGGATCTGGACCTCCAGATGAAGAAGACGAAATTGGAAATTGAGATACTGCAGCAGAAGTTGCAGGTGGGTTCATGGTCACAGTGAATTATGTTCACTATTGGAACATGAACTAAACCCTTTATTTTTATTATTATTATTATTATTATTATTATTATTATTATTAGTATTATTATTATTGTAGGAAATAAAGAAGACAAAATGAAATGTGTGTCATGTCTTTTATTTGCTGTGGTGGTAATGATGGTGGTGATTTAAACTCCTCAGTACTCTGCATCTCCAGTGTTATATAAAAAACTCCCATTTGCAAAGAACCACAGCGCAACACACAATATCTGCTGGGATGTGAGTGCGCGACTGCATTTGGTTATGTTGCAAAATATGGACGGAAAAGATTGTGAATGTAGCTGATCTCGCGAGAAGTGAGAGGTTTGATTGTGCATGGCGGCAACTCGCTGCTAGATAGAAGCGCAAAACAGAGACAAACAACTCAGTTTTATTATAGATTTATTTAAATCTAAACACACGCACACACACCAACCCCACAGCCCGCCAGTCATAGTCCTATACTGGTCGAGTCTCCAGCGTGGAACACATCGAGGACTTCATTGACCGGTACTTTTTGGAGTACGTTATGGATCCTACCGCTCCCCCGCCAGCTGACAACCCGGACAAGAGGCGCAAAAAGAGGGACTCCTCCACCGACACTGCTGACCTAGGGGCCAGTAGTGACGAGGTAAGTGTCCTAGAATCTATTAATAAAAAACTCGATTTACTGTTTGTGCTCCATCAGGAGTTCCGGGATCTGAAGGATTCGCTGGAATTCACTCAGAAACAGCTCCTCGTCCTCCAGCAGGACAACAACGAGCTCCGCTCAAGCCTCTCCTCCGTCTCCGTGGAGGTAGAGCAGCTGAAGAAAAGCAACCGGGAGCTCAAAGATACCATCCTGGACGTCCAGGCCAGGTCCATGCGGGACAATCTCATCTTCTCGGGGATCCCCGAGAACGCCCAGGACGACCCGGAGGTTCAGGTGAGATCCTTCCTAGTGGACGCCCTAAAGATGTCGCCGGAGACCGTGAAAAACATCGGCTTCCACAGAGTCCACAGACTACGACAGAGGAGTGGAACCAGAGCCCGACCCATCATCGTTAAATTCGAGAAATACAAGGAAAAAGTTGTGGTGAAGGGAAGAGGACGGGAGTTGAAAGGAACCAACTACGGGATGAACGACCAGTTCCCCCGTGAGATTAATGAGCGGAGAAAAGTCCTCTACCCGATCCAGAAGAGCAGCCGGGAGAAAGGAAAGAGAACGTCCCTGGTAGTAGATAAACTCTACATCGACGGCCAGCTTTACCGGGACACTTCCAAGACACCCTGGCTCTTCTAAGGAAGCTAAGTACTGACAAAACACACATACAAATCACCATTAATCACCCTTACCAGTATAAATATATCTCTTTATATATACAAGCTTGCTTATTTGTAAACTTATTTATATAAATCTGGCAATTATTAAGAATAGTAATAATAAAATCTATAAACCGCAGTTACAAAAATAAATGATCAAGAGATTAGAGATTATATTAATAGAATACTATAACTTAGTTTCCTTGGTTATATCTTTCAGTCTTCATTATATTTTCTTCTTTCCCTGTTACAATTATATCAATATTTAAAGATTTTTACACGGATAAAACTAGATATGAAATAATAAAACTGAATATTTAAAGAAAAAAAAAAAAAAAAAACATCTCACATGGTATACACCTTGGTACATTGTTATCCCCACAGCAGGAATGCTGCTCCCTGCACCTTTCGATCTCCTCCCTCTTCTCCTACTTCCCACCTCTATGTCCCTCATCCACTCACTCCCTCCCCTCACACTCACCCCTCTGTTGGAGCTGACTCTACACTCATTCATCGCCTACAAGCACAATTCTATGATTCAGGGCACTATACTAGGATATCTTATTATAAATTTAGTTTCACTGAACGTATGGGCTATAATTGACAGCCATCATACAGACATCATTAAATCCATATACTCTATCGTAACGAATGCTTACACTGTCTTTTAATGGCAAAAATAACCTTTGTTTCTTGGAATGTGCACGGCATTCGCTCACAGGCAAAAAAAACTAAAGTTTTAGACTACATAACAAAACTGAGAGTAGACATTATTCTTCTGCAAGAAACCCATTTACTTCAAACCGAGGATAAGTCACTTGTTACCCCAAATTTTCAGCAGATTTTTTCTTCTTGTCATAACAGTCGACAAAGAGGAGTATCTATCTTAATTCACAAAAAACTTGACTTTTCTCCTAAAAAGGTTATAACAGATGCAGAAGGTAGATATGTCATAGTTCAGGCAACAATATTTAATAAATTATATATATATATATATATATTTTTTTTTTTTTTTTTTTTCCCTTTCAATGTTTTTATTTATGAAATGCAAGTCACAAAGAAACTGTTCAGAAAAATATGACATCTTTTCTTTTTACAAAGTTAAGTGAACATAATCAGACAAACAATAAACAAACCCTCTCCCTACCCCACAAGATAATCCTTTTACGTAGATAATTAAAGTGTAACCTTAAGGAAGGGAGACCAAATAATTAGATAAAAGAGAAAGGAAAAAAAAAAAAAAACCAAAAAAAAAACAAAAAACACAGGACAAAACAAATCTAGACAAAACAGGATAAAACATCACATTACATAAAACAGAACAAAACACATCAAAACAACAAAACAGGAGAAAATAAAGGAAAAGGGAAGAAGAGGGGAAGGAAGAATGTTAGATGTGCTGACTAAAACAAAACGTGTACTGTTAATGAGGGCTGCCTACTCCTTGGTATGAAAATAAACCAACTTTGCTGGAGTGTTACAGGATGAAGAGTTCTTAGAGAGCGTTATCTGCTGCTGGTGGCCCGCTTCAGAGGGCATCTGTAAAGAGCATGATCATGTAGTCGGTCTTCGCAAAAAAAATTCTCGTGCTGGTAGTTTATCAAAGTAGTTGAGTAGTGGTCTCCAATGAATGTAAAATCTGTCTAATGAACCTCTGAGTGAAAACTTGATCTTCTCGAGTTTCAAAAGAGATAAAATGTCATGTAACCAAACTTTAATAGACGGTGGCTGAGAGGATTTCCATAATAGCAGAATTCTTTTACGAGCAACCAAAGAAACAAAAGCCACAACATTATTCTGAATGGTCGTAGTATGAAGATTATCTGGAGGTCTGCCAAAAATAGCGATGCATGGAGAAGGGATTATGTTTATACCCAGTACTTCTGAAATTGTTTTAAAGAAATATTGCCAAAATTTAGACAGTTTGGGGCAAGACCAAAACATATGAGTAAGATTGCATGGAGTCTGTTCGCATCTATTACACTTATCATCAATTTCACCCGGGTAAAGTCTAGAGAGTTTTTCCTTACTATAATGTAATCTATGAAGAACTTTGAATTGTATTAAAGAGAGTCTCGCGCAGCTAGATGATGAGTTAACATTTTTTATAGCCCCGTTCCATAGAGTCTCGGACAGGCTCAACTGAAGTTCTGATTCCCACTTTGATTTTATCTTATTGACAGTATTGTCATTAATTGAAGAAAACAGCTTATACAAATAGGAAATATGACCTTTTGTTAAAGTTTTCGCTTTAAGAACCAGATCTATTCCACTGGGTGCTGGAATATGTGGGAATGATGTAACGTGCGTTTTTGCAAAGTCCCGCAGCTGAAGATACCGAAAAAAATCTGATCTGTGAAGATTAAAGGCGGGAATTAATTGATCAAAGCTAGCGAACGACCCATGAATGTAAAGATCTCCCAAACTGCGCAGTCCTTTATGTTCTAAGGTAATAAATCGTGGATCTATCTTTGCTGGAGTAAATAAGTGATTACGACAGATGGGGGTTACAAGAGGAAGAGTAAGCCATCCGAAATGACGTCTTATTTGTGCCCAAATTTTTAGAGTTGCAGATACTACCGGATTGGAAGTGAAATTTGACGGAGAGATGGGTAACGTACTACATGTTAAAGCTAATAATGATGAAGAGCAGGAGGTTGACTCACTTTGGCACCAAACAGATTGAGGAGAAGCAAACCATGATAACATTTTGTGCACGTTGGCAGCCCAGTAGTAATTTATAAGATTTGGTAGACCTAGACCTCCCTCTGTCTTATCTCTGCATAATAACAGCCGATTCGCCCTTGGGCGTTTACCAGCCCAGATAAATGAAGAGACACTTTCATTTATAGTTGTGAAAAAGGATTTGGGAAGAAATATTGGAAGACACTGAAAGACATACAAGTATCTTGGTAAAACGTTCATTTTTTATAATTTGTATTCTACCTGCCAAAGACAACGGTAGATAATTCCATTTTTGTAAATCTGATTTCACTGCTGTTGTCAACGAGTTCAAATTTTGTTCCCGCATTGTTCGCATAGAACGTGTAATTGTTATACCAAGGTATTTGAATCCTTTGCTGTCTAAATCAAAAGGAATAGACGATGGTGGTATGTCTAAGGCCAATTGGTTGATTGGGAAACATTTGCTTTTAGAAATATTTAATTTGTATCCAGATAGATTTCCAAATAAATTTAACAGTGTCAAAATGTGTGGGATACTCGTCTGAGGTTCCCTCACGTAAAGAAGTAAGTCGTCCGCATATAATGAGACACAATGTTCCATACCCCATCTTTCGATTCCCTTGAATCCTGTCTCCCTTTTTAGAGCAGCCGACAGGGGTTCTATTGCTAATGCGAATAATAACGGAGATAGTGGACACCCCTGCCGTGTGCCACGAAAGAGACGGAATGAAGTAGAACGCTGATTATTTGTACATACTGAGGCAGAAGGGGATGAATAGAGTAATTTAATCCACGAAATGAAATTACTACTGAAGCCGAACTGTCGTAAGGAAAAAAAGAGATAGGTCCACTCCACCCTGTCAAATGCTTTCTCAGCGTCAAGAGATATTATGACCTCTGGAGCACGAGAGGAAGATGGTGAAAGAATAACGTCAAGAAGCCTTCTTATATTTGAGAATGAATGTCTTCCTCTTATGAATCCAGTTTGGTCATCTGAAACAATTTGGGGTATGACCGTTTCTAATCGTCGGGCTAGGATTTTTGCCAGTATTTTAACATCTACCGAAAGGAGAGATATAGGGCGGTAAGAGGCGCAATTTAACGGGTCTCTGCCCTTCTTAAAAATTAAAGAGATAGCAGCCTGCATAAGTGTAGATGGTAGAGTGCCCTGTTTGAGTGAGTGGTTAAACATTTCAAGTAACAGCGGAGCTAGTTGATCCGAGAATTTTTTGAAAAATTCTACCGGATACCCGTCAGGGCCTGGGGATTTACCACTCTTCATCAGCTGTATCGCTTCCTTAATTTCTGACAGGGTGAGAGCGGAATCCAATCTCCTATTATCTTCAAGTGAGACTTTAGGTAAATCGATTTTTCCAAAGAAATCCTTTAATTGGTTTTCGTCTGCGTAGACTTCTGATGTGTACAGCTGAGAGAAGAATGAATAAAAGATTCTATTTATTTTATCTGGGTCAAAGGTTATAGAGCCTGTTCGATCTGTTATCCGAGTAATTTGGTTCGATGCTGACTTTGCCTTCAGCTGATGTGCCAGAAGGCGTCCAGCTTTGTCACCATGTTCGTATATTAACCCTCGGGAACGAAGAAGAAGCTGTTCAGCTTCAGTAGTAAGAAGGAGATCTAGTTCTGTTTGAAGTCTAATTCTTTCTTTATACAAGTCAGGTGCCTCTGTATTCTGGAGTGAGTTGTCCAAATCTACAATAGCTTTTTCCAGCTCTTTTTGTTGGGACCTTCGCTGTTTATTCGCATGGGAAGTGAAAGAAATAATTATGCCCCTTATAAAGGCTTTAAAAGTTTCCCATAATATAGACGGGGAAGTTTCATTGTTTTTGTTGGTATCACAGAAGAGAGTAATCGATTCAGAGATGTGATTACAAAAGTTGGTGTCTGCTAGTAAGAGAGGATCAAGCTTCCAATATCTGAATCCCTTTGGTTTCATACTGAAGCGAAGGTCTAAGATTACTGTGGCGTGGTCTGATACTGTAATAGGTAGATATTGGGTAGAAACGATTGTTGAAATAAGTTTTTTATCTATCAAAAAATAGTCTATGCGTGAGAATGAACGGTGTGCATGGGAAAAAAATGAATATTGTCTTGCTGAAGGGTGTAATATCCGCCAGGGATCCGCGAATCCATAATGCTTCATGTATGTAGAAAGGGCCTGGGACATTTTCATAGGTGTAGATGATCGTGAGCTAGACCTGTCCAGTGTTGAGTCGATCACACAGTTCATATCTCCGCCCATTATCAATAAGTGAGAGTCTAAATTTGGGATAATAGAAAATAATGAACTCATAAAGTTATAGTCATCCCAATTGGGAGCATATACAGATACCAGAATTACCTGCTTTTCGTACAACGTCCCAGTGACAATGACATAACGACCATTCGAGTCTGTTATCACCTTTCCTGGGGAGAAATGTACATTCTTTCGAATTAAAATAGCCGTGCCCCTTGTTTTTACATTGAATTGAGAATGAAAAGTGTGATCAATCCAAGGTCGATTTAATTTCCTGTGATCAAGGTTACATAGATGTGTTTCCTGAAGAAACATTATATCAGCGTTTAGATTTTTGATATGTGTCATAACCTTTGTACGTTTGATTGCAGCATTTAGCCCACCAGTGTTCAATGAGACAATCCTCACAGCGTGACCACCAGCAGCAGCATCTCCATTGGTTATATTGGCCATGGACCCATGTCCAGCAGTAGAGTTGTCAGACCCGTCTCAGGGAGCAAGCAGCACATAGTAAAAAAGATCTTCTGGACAAAAACAGCACAACAGAGAATGAAAACACATATAACATTAATTATGCAGAACTCAAAACAAACAGTTTCTGATCTTCCCCATCCCTCTTCCTCAGTCCCATTCTTCAACATAAAACCCCAGTGTTCATACTTCCCTATCTGTCTCACTTTCTTCTTCTTTACCTGTCTCACCTCCTGCGGCATCTTTGTGGTCATTAAGTCCCCTATAACTGTGGATATGACATAGAACTCCACCCCCCCAGCTCTTGTACACTATCAACAGAAGTTGAGAGTAGAGTGGTGAAGCAATGATTAAAGATCGAAGTCTCTATCCATGTGTTAATTGGAACTCTCTTCAGTTGTAACACTATATGAAGCAACAGCAAATAAATCTAGTTCATAATTAGAGCAAATTGATCATTTCTGTACCTAATTCGAGGTGTAGATGTGACCTTGATTTATTTTTCACAACTTATACAGTATCAGCAGAAGTTAAAATGATTCTAAATTCCACGAGTGAGATGATGAAGCAAAAATTAGATTTATGATCAAAGTCTCTATTCACGTATTAATTTAGAAACCTCTTCAGTTATGTAATACAGAACCAGGCAGCAACAAAAAGGTCCACTGGATAATTAAAGCAAATTGATATTTTCTGTACTTAATTCAAGGATAATCCCAAATACTGTAGATAAGACCTTGGACACATTTTTCACAACTCTTGAACAGTATCAGCGAAAGATAAGATGACTTTGAATTCCATGAATGAAATGGTGAATCAACTGGATTTATGAGCAAAGTCTCTTTCCATGTGTAAATTTCGGAGCCTCTCTGTTATATAACATATAACCAGACAACAATAAATAGACCAAATAGATAATTAAGGCAAATTGATATATTCTAAACTTAATTCGAGGTAGACCCAACAACACTGCAATTAAATAAATAAATAATATTATGTGAACGCACATTTACGCCCAACACTGTCCCATCAGTCTTTACGTCTTTATGATAAACTAACGAGAAAAAGAGAAAGAAGGAAAGAAAAAATCTTCTTTGGCAGAGTTGTGGGCATGAGAATTCATCTGCTCCAGTCTCAGTTGTAGTGCTCACCAGTAACTATTAACTCATGCTGTGAGTTAGCTTAGTTCATCTTGTCCACTGATGCATTAGCCGGTATACTAATCTCATTTGGGCTCTCGCTGATATTTAGCCACGAAAGCGGTGGCTTCATCGAGGGATAAAAACCTCTTTCTGTCTCCGTTCTCCAACGTGATCTGCAGGCGGGCTGGAAAGAGAAGAGCTGGCCGGAGAGTGAGGTTGTAGAGGTCGGACATCACTGCTCGGTACTTAGCTCGTTCCTCAGCGACTTCTGGTGTGTAGTCCTCAAAGATCTGGATTGATGACCCACGATACTGGAGTTTCCCTCGTCTCTTGCGGGCTTCTCGGATGATCAGCTCTTTGATCTGATAGCGATGAAGGCGAAGTATTACCGGTCTGGGCCGTGAGCCGGGTTGCGGTTTAGCAATGAGCGTCCTGTGTGCACGGTCTAATTCAGGAGAGGACTGAAGGGTCTGATTGCCGAATACTTCAACCAGGAGATCGGCGAAGAAGCTTGTAGGTCTGGTTCCTTCGATTGACTCTGGTAGGCCGATTATCCTAATGTTGTTTCTGCGGCTACGGCTCTCGAGATCCATAGCCTTAGCCATTAGCTTTGCGTTGCTGTTAGTTAGCGTCACGCACCTCTCCTCCAGAGCTTGGATTCGCTGATCTTGTTGCTCGATGTGGGATTCCAGTGAGTCCATTCGCTGACAATGTTCTGTCATAGTTAACTGCATTTTGTCAAATCTTGATTCCAGGGCAGCGAATGTTGCTTTGAAGTCGGCTGAGATACTCGCTCTGTGCTCCTCTAGCATGTTAGCAATGCTAGCCAGCGTAACGCTGTTGCCCTCCGGATAGGAGTCCGGTTCAGTCTTTTTTGACGCTTTGCTTGATTTTGACATTTTTCCAGAGTGAGTAGATTCTGCTGCTGGCTGTCCTGTTCACACTCCGATGGGGATCTTGAAAAAAAAACAGTGAATTCTAAGAATGATCGCCGCAGGAGCTCGAGATCACGCTACTTTCACATGCTGACCCCCAAATTTTCAGCAGATTTTTTCTTCTTGTCATAACAGTCGACAAAGAGGAGTATCTATCTTAATTCACAAAAAACTTGACTTTTCTCCTAAAAAGGTTATAACAGATGCAGAAGGTAGATATGTCATAGTTCAGGCAACAATATTTAATAAATTATATATTATCTCAAATCTTTATGCTCCAAACATTGATGATCCTGTTTTTTTCCATACAGTCTTCTCTCAATTATCTAACTTATCAGCAGATTCAATAACCTTAATAGGAGGAGACTTCAACACAGTCCTTAATCCTTTGTTAGACCGTTCTGGAATAACAAAGAAAGTGAATGACTCGAACTCAGCAAAAATTATTCAAGAATATATGGAGGATTTTGGGCTTAGCGATGATTGGAGACTTAAAAATCCCCAAAAAAGAGAATATACATATTTTTCTTCAGTACAAAAATCTTTTTCTAGAATAGACTTCTTTCTTACAAATAACTCAATTATTAATAAAACCATTTCTAGAATACATCCAATCATTATCAGTGACCATGCAGCGATAACGATTAGCCTCCCCATCGAGCCCCAATACAAACCACCCTCGACTTGGAGATTTAATCTTTCGTTACTAAAAGACCCTGAATTCGACAGAATGATAAGGACGGAGTGGGCAGACTTCTTGATAATAAACGACGTCCCAGATATATCTCCAGCTTTACTCTGGGAAACAGGTAAAGCTGTGATGAGAGGCAAAATAATATCATACTCCTCATATCAGAAAAAAAAAGAGCAGAAAAATATAACAGACTTGGAGAATAATATTAAAATGCTAACAGACAAATATGCAAATGATCCACAAAATGATTTATGGATAAAATTACAGAACTTAAAGATAGAACTAGATGAAATTTTATCAAAAAAAAACTGAATTTATTTTACAACAGCTGAGATATAAAAATTTTGAATTTAATAATAAATCAGGTAAGTTTTTAGCAAGTCAATTACAACGAAACAAAGAGAAATCCTTAATAACGGCAATTCAAGACCAGACAGGAACATACACACAATCACCTCAGGAAATAAATCAGATCTTCTACAATTTTTATAAAGAATTGTACTCTAAAACAGGAAATCCAACATTAGAAGATATTCAAACCTTCCTGAGTGATCTGAATTTACCACAAATAACCACAGAATGCAGAAACATTCTGGAGGCTCCACTGACTGTTGACGAGCTCCAGAAAGCGGCAGATAGCATGTCAGTAGGTAAAGCCCCAGGTCCTGATGGCTTCCCTATCGAGTATATACAACACTTCTGGTCAATCTTATCACCTCTGTTCTTTAGAATGGTGACAGAGATTAAAACTAGTGGGAATATAAGACCTGACATGAACACCGCTGCAATCAAACTATTATTGAAACCAGATAAAGATCCATCTCTTCCTGCCAGCTATCGACCATTATCTCTAATAAATACTGATATTAAAATAATAGCTAAGGCGCTAGCATCTCGACTGGAAACAGTAATACCATCTATCATTCATTACGATCAGACGGGATTTATAAAGGGACGGCACTCTAATAACAATGTTAGGAGACTTATTAATCTAATCAGTTTAACACAACGCAATAGTAAAAAAGCAGTAGTTTTATCATTGGATGCAGAAAAGGCCTTCGATAAAGTTAATTGGTCGTTTCTTTTTGCCGCACTTCACAACTTTGGGTTTGGACAGTCATTTATCCAGTGGATCTCAGCTCTATATAACTCACCCAGGGCCACAGTTACGACAAATGGAATACAATCACAAAGTTTTGCTCTACAGCGAGGCACTAGACAAGGCTGCCCACTCTCACCTTTATTATTTGCTATCTTCATTGAGCCATTAGCAATAGCTATCCGTCAAAACACCAAAATCAAAGGCATTACGTCAACTTTATCAGAACACAAAATTAATTTATATGCGGATGACATCTTGCTGTATCTGCAAGAGCCTAATACATCAGTTCAGGAAATATTTAAACTTCTTACAAACTTTTCTAGTCTTTCTGACTATTCGATTAACTGGTCTAAGTCTGTATTACTACCAATAACAGAGAATGCATGGAATCCCGCAGCTCAAAATTCGGTAACATCGGTAACATAAAGTACTTAGGAATAAATATCTCACCTAAACTACCGGAATTAATCCAATTAAACTTCACTCCACTCCTGGACAAAATCTGTAATGACTTAGATAGGTGGAACAACCTTCCTATCACTCTGTTAGGACGTATAGCCACAGTCAAAATGAAAATTTTACCAAAAATAAATTATTTTTTTTCAATGATCCCATTCAAACCTACCGCAAAATGGTTCCAGTCATTAGACTCGGCTATTATAAAGTTTTATGCTAAAAATAAGAAACCAAGAATAAGTCTTGCTACCCTCCAGAAATCCAAACTAGAAGGAGGGCTAGACGCTCCCAACTTCATGCAGTATTATTTGGCTAATCAGCTACAATTTGTCAGTAAGTGGATGAATCCTACTAAGGAGTCTACTTCCTGGTTAGAACTGGAACAGATTGACTGTAATAAAATCCAACTTGCCGATTTGCCTTTTATGACTACCACCATAAAGCACCATAGCTGCTTCAAGAACCCACTGATAGCCTCTACATTATCTGCATGGTGGAAAGGTCTGGAAACAACAGGCTCCAGCCTGGAACCCTGCGCTCGCTCTCCGATCTGGCATAACCCTGACTTTGTAAATAACAAAACAACACTATACTTCAAAACATGGGAAGAGAAGGGAATCACACATCTCCATCACATTTTTGACAACAATGCACTTATGACAGACACCAAGTTATTTCAAACCTTTCAAATAGCAAAAAATAACTTTTTACAGTATTTACAATTAAAAAGTTCAATCAAAAAAGGAATATCTATACAGCAGAATACATTAAATCCACCGGATTTGATTACTCACCTTAATAAAATCACTCCAAAAAGTAAGAAAAATCTCTCTAAACTATACAGGCCCCTAATAAACACAAACTTAGTACACCTGCCAATCTCAAAATGGGAAGAAGATCTGCGTTTTTCTTCTAGTGTAGATTTCTGGAATAAGATATGTGAAAATATATTCAATATGACCAGAAATACAAACCTTCAACTGATCCAATATAAAGTTCTTCATAGAACACATATAACTCAGCAAAAAATGAAAAAAATGGGTTTCTCTCAAACGGACATTTGTATTCAATGTAATCAAAACACAACGGATACTTACCTCCATGCCCTCTGGCTGTGTTCACCAGTCCACAGCTTCTGGTCAATTGTTATTCAGCAACTTTCCTCCATTTTGAACTGCAGGATCTCTTTTTCACCCAATTTGTGTCTAATTGGCGATTTAAGTAAAATCGACCTTGGACTGAATCTGTCACAACCATTGCTCGTCGCTTTAGCCATTGCTAAAAAAACAATTTTGCTAAACTGGAAAAATAAACAATCCCTCAATATCAACCAATGGCGAAATCTTCTCATAGAATATATTTTATTGGAGAAAATAGCTTCCACCAAAAAACAACAACTGACAAACTTTACAGAAAAATGGTCACCATTTTTAGATTCATTAAATATAAATAATAGGTAAATATAAATATGATTAAAAACATAATTTGTAAGTGAATGCCGTTCGTGCATATCATTAATAAATAGTTGAGATTATTTGCATATTCATATCACCCAACTCAATGTAATGATTCGTCTGAATGGTATCTTTTGTTTTTCTCTTCTTTCTCTCAGAGGAATGACTCTCAGAGTCTGGACGATGGTTTGGTTGGGGCTGCCTGATCTGTTGCCCTTCTGCGTGGCGGGCCTCTCGGATGTCTCGTCTTGTGCCCGCGGGGCTGCTGGGTCTTGTGGCCTCCTCGGGGCCTCGGGGGTGGTGGGGGCCGGGGCGTGCCGCCCGCGCCTCTCTCTCCTCTCCTCGTCCTCTCCTGCTCCCTCCGTCCTCTGCTGCCCGCTCCCTTGCCTCCGTCTTTCTGTCCTCCGGGGGCCTCGGGCCTTCCTCTGCTGGCGGGGGCGGCTGGGGGTCTGGCTCTCTCTTTGGGTTGGCGCCGGTATCAGCCTGGGGCGAGTTAAGAGGGAGGGAGGGGAGGTGTTTTTTTTTTTTTTTTTTTTTTTTTTGTTTTGTCAGGGTGCGCCCCTGGTGTGGTGGGGGTCCGGTGTCGCAGGGGGTCGGTTGCTGGGGCATCCGGTGCGTTTCCCTGGTCCCTCACCTTGGCGGCTCCTCCGCGGGCTGGCCGACCTGTGACGTCGCCTGGGCGGCCCTGGGTTCGGTGGACCGGGCTCGGCATCTTGGTCCGTTTCGGGACTGTGGGTCCTGCCGGGGGTTGTTCTGTCTCCCGGGGGTCTTTCCTGGACCTCTTGCTCTCTGCACTTGGGCTCACGCATTGCTGGGGGATAGTTGCCGCGTCCCACCCTCCGGTGGTCCTGGTTAGGCGGGCTGGACCCGCACGGGCCTCACCTCATACATCACAAACACAGTCACTTTATCCACATACTACATGCTACACATCCATTTTAATGCATCACACCTGGGGGGAGGTGGGGAAAGGTCCCCTGTTTTTTTTAATGCACCACATTCACTCATCCATTACCTGGGTTGGGGGTTTGGGGGGGACGGGGGCTCTGCCTGGCTGGGTAGGTTTCAGGACAAGAATGCCCTGGAGCCCTCGGCTGGGCCCCCCCCCCCACTCCTCCGCCCAATTTTAATGCACCACATTGCACTTTCTAATCACAACTCACACGGTAGGGAGAATGTAGCTCGCTAAGAACCGGGTCACATATTAATAGGTAGGGAAGGTGAACAACAAACCAATACGGTTTGGCTCGTGGGGTCCAGCCCCCCCTCCCTGGCCAGACCACAAGATCAAATCTGGCTTCACTCTGGCTCACGGGCTGCTCCTTGGTGGTGCGGGGGTTCCTGGGCGTGGGGGGGGTGCCTGGATGGGACTCCGGGGGACGGGGGATCTCTGGTGGCCCTTTGCTTCAGGTTGGGCTGGGGTGTTGGGGTCGGCCTGCTGGCCCCGGGTACCTGTGGTGCGGATGCAGGTCGGCCCTGTGGGGGGTGCTTGTCGGGGGTGGGACTGGGGGGGGGGCCTGGGTGTCCTGGCGGCAGGCCTGCTGTGTCTTCTGGGCCCCCGCAGTGTGTGGGGTGCACCCTCTGTTCTTTTGTTCTTTTTTTTTTTTTTTTTTTTTGTTTTTTTTTTTTTTGTTTTGGGGGGGGGGGGCGGGGGGGCAGGATTTTATCTGGGCGTGTCCCTGGTCATCATGTAGTCATCTACAAACAATCAATATCAGAACCTGTAGTCATCTACAAACAATCAATAACAGAACATGTAGTCGTCAACAACGGATCAATAACAGAACAAGTGTCGGTCAACAAAGGATCAATAAGAGAACATGCAGTCGTCAAAGAATCAATAACAGAACGTGTAATCATCAAAGAATCAATAACAGAACATGTCTTCGTCGAAGAATCAATAACAGAACATGTAGTCTTCAAGAAAGAATCAATAACAGAACATGTAGTCGTCAACAAAGAATCAATAATAGAACAAGTAGTCGTCAACAACGACTCAATAACAGAACATGTAGTCGTTGAAGAATCAATAACAGAACATGTAGTCGTCAACAACGACTCAATAACAAGATGTAGTCATCAACAACGGATCAATAACAGAACATGCAGTCATCAACAAAGAATCGATCATAGAACATGTAGTCATCAACAAAGAATCAATAACAGAACATGTAGTCGTTGAAGAATCAATAACAGAACATGTAGTTGTCAAGAAGGAATCAAAAACAGAACATGTAGACGTCAACAAGGAATAAAAAACAGAACATGCAATCGTCAACAAAGAATCAATAACAGAACATGTAGTCGTCAACAAAGAATCAATGACAGAACATGTAATCATCAACAAAGAATATATAACAGAACATGTCTTCGTCGAAGAATCAATAACAGAACATGTAGTCGACAACAAA
The DNA here is from genome assembly GCF_902148845.1 of Salarias fasciatus. Taxonomy (NCBI): domain Eukaryota; kingdom Metazoa; phylum Chordata; class Actinopteri; order Blenniiformes; family Blenniidae; genus Salarias; species Salarias fasciatus. The sequence continues at coordinate 17,035,951 of NW_021941230.1, forward strand.
GGATCAATAACAGAACATGGAGTCATCAACAAGGAATCAAAAACAGAACATGTAATCATCAACAACGGATCAATAACAGAACATGCAGTCATCCACAAAGGATCAATAACAGAACATGTCATCGTCAACAAAGAATCGATCATAGAACACGTAGTCATCAACAAAGAATCAATAAAGGACCATGTGGTCGTCAAAAAAGAATCAATGACAGAACATGTCATCGTCGTCAAAGAATCAATAACAGAACATGTAGTCGTCAACAACGACTCAATAAAAGAACGAAAGTTACGAATGTAACTACGGTTCTATGAATCCCGGATGACCGCCAGAGGCGGTGCTTAAAGCACTGGAATGTTCCCTTCGCGCATGCGTAGTTCGAGAATGTATACTAACAAAGTCACTCGTGACCCCTGGGTGACCCAGGAACTGTTTAAGTTCAGGGCTACACCCACCACTCGTCTCCTACAGAATCTTCTCACGTAACCATGAGGATTCCGAGTGACAGAGTGCTCTGGCGGTCATCCGGGATTCATAGAACCGTAGTTACATTCGTAATTTTCGTTCTATTTCATCCCTACTGACCGCCAGAGGCGGTGCAGAAAGGCTGACGTGGTATGATTTCATCCAAGCTGAAGAGGCTCATCCGATCTCCACGCCATGGAATGCGGTCTGACCAGTCGCTCATGATCATATTGTGTTGGCCTCCCACTCCACTCAGCCTGCTAGCTAGCTGCCTTCATTGTTTTACAAACAACCCTATTGTGTTGAATATTCGCAGCCCCTGCGAGCAGCAGAACCAGTCTGTCTGCCAGGAAGTTTGAAGTTTCAGTTGGAAAGAATAATCACATATGTACCTTTATGTTGAGTTCAATGTAGTGAGAGACATGAAAAAAAGAAAATAAAAAATGCACAAAAGAGAATTTGGCCTTTTTTCAAATGGTCTGTTTATTTCTGCAAACACTGTAAAACAACACACATAAAATTCACACATATTTACAAGGTTTGTGTGTTTCACATGACAACTTCAAACTGTGCTTCAGACCTTGCACTCACACAGCACTGCTTTTGTGCTTTTGCCACACGTAAACTTTTTGCAGTGAACATATTTACAGGGTTGTGTGGTTTACATGACAACCTCAAAACTGTCCTTGGTCTGAGCAGACCTGGCACTCCCATGGCACTTCTTTTCTGCATTTTCCACAAGTGAACTTGTAGCAGTGGACACATTGACGTCTGACGTCACTCCGGTGAGTGTTTTCCGTGTTGTTTTCCGTGTTGGTGAAGCTTGCTGAAGCCTGCGAGCGACTGAAGTGCTTGCTGTCTCTCTCTTGCTATTACTGTTAATTCACGAAGCAATCAAAAATCGGGGTTATTTACGCCCCCGGGGTTACTTCGCCCCCGATTGACCAAGCGATCTCTCGTGAATTACATTTCTTCTCCGCCGTTAGCGCCACCGGCGTGCTAACTAGCTTAGCGTGCTAACTAGCTTGGTCCGCCGGGACCGCTATGGCGTCCTCCCCTCTGTCTTCTTTCTTTCCTGCTCAGTGTGCCGTATGTTGAGTCAGAACCCTGCCTCCCTTGACGATAGGGGTATTTGCGTAAAGTGCAGTGTATTGACAGCGCTGGAGGCCAGGGTAACCGAGTTAGAGGAGCGGCTGCGCAGATGTGAGGGGCAGGGCAGCGCTAGCTATAGCGAGGTAGCGGCAGGGCTCGCAGCCCGTTCCCGCAGTGAGAGGAGTGTTAGCAAGCCTAGCCCCGCAGCGTGTCCCGAGCAGCCGGGACAAGACCAGGACCGGTTTGTGACAGTCCGGAGGAAGGCTAGTGCTAAGCACCGCCACGTAGCACTCCAAGAACCGCTTCACGTCTGCAATAGGTTCTCTCCCCTCAGCGACGACACGCCGGCTGAACTGGACACGCTGGTGATTGGCAGCTCTATAGTTAGAGACATGAAGCTGCCAGCGGTGAAGGTTAGGTGTTACCCGGGGGCCAGAGTGGGGGACATCGAGGGGAACCTTAGGCTTTTAAAACAGGAAGGTAGGAGATTCCGTCGAGTCGTGATTCACGCAGGCGGTAATGATGCCCGGCGGAGACAATCAGAGGTGCTCAAATTACAAGTAGCCTCGGTGTGTGAATTGGCTAAGTCGATGTCTGATGCCGTAATATTCTCTGGTCCCCTGCCCAATTTGGTCAATGATGAAATGTATAGCCGACTTTCATCATTCAATCGCTGGTTGTCTAGATGGAGTGAGGAAAACGGAGTTATTTTTCTAAACAACTGGTGCACCTTCTGGGGAAAGCCTGGGCTCATCCGCAGGGACGGCATCCACCCAACTTTGGATGGTGCAGCCCTTTTAGCTCACAATATGGCTGATCGGCTTCGAACTCTAAATTGACAATCCAGCTATGAGCCCCGGGCGCAGAGCAGTCGTGTAGAACACTCCTCTGTTGATCTTGTTGATCCCGTCACTAATCCTGCTCCCGGATTTTTACAAGTCAAGCATGGAGGTTTACCTAGGCTAACAGAGACTGAGTCTGTCCAAAGTGCTCAAAGCATTAAAAAAAAGTCAATGGGTAAAAAGCTTAACATCTGTACAAGACAAAATAACTTTTCCAGTAGGAAATACATAAAATGTGGTCTACTAAACATTAGAGCAATCTCCACTAAATCTCTGTTAGTTAATGACCTTATCGGTGACAATAACATTGATCTCCTTGCTCTAACAGAAACTTGGCTCCAGCAAGATGATTATGTGAGGCTCAATGAATGTACCCCTCCAACCTATGTTAATTTCCAAACAGCTAGATCAACAGGTTGAGGTGGAGGTGTGGCAGTGATTTCCCACTCCAGTCTTCTTCTTAAACCCAAAACTAATGTTAAATTCAACTCTTTTGAAAGCTTAATACTAACGCTTACTTGTCCAAATTGGAAGAATCAAAAAGCTGTGCTATTAATTATTGTGTATCGACCTCCTGGTCCTTACTCTGACTTTTTAACTGAGTTCTCAGAGTTTTTAAGCAATATAGTATTGACTCATAACAAGATCCTTATAATAGGTGACTTTAACATCCATGTGGATGATTCTGGTGACAGTTTGAGTAATGCGTTTATTGCAGTATTAGATAGTATCGGTTTCACTCAAAATGTTGATGAATCTACTCATAGTCACAAGCACACCCTGGATCTGGTCTTAACATATGGGATAGAAGTCAGTGACCTAAATGTTCTCCCTCAGAACCCTATTCTCTCAGACCATTTTTTAATTACTTTTCAGGTTTTGATTGAAGACTACTGTGCTCAAAAAGATAAAATTAAGCTGATACGGACATTATCTGAAAAATCTGTGGCTCGGTACAAAGAATTGATCCAGCCTGCATTTGCTGCATTATCTTGTGAACTCACAGAAATGAGCTTATTGGCCAGTGGTGATAATAGTGATCAGTTTGTTGACAGTGCTATGCACTCACTAAAATCTGCCCTTGACGTAGTGGCCCCGTTGCAGCTGAAAACCAATCGACCCAGGCGCGTTGCTCCATGGTTTAATTCTGAAACCCGTGTTCTCAAACAAAAAACTCGGCAATTAGAAAGACTGTGGCGTAAATCTAAATCAGAACAATCTCTGAAGGCCTGGAAATGTAGCTTGCTAAGCTATAAACAAATTCTCTTTAAAGCCAAGACATTATATTACTCTCGTTTAATAGAAATAAACAAAAATAACCCTCGGTTTCTATTCAACACTGTAGCCAGACTGACAACCAGTCATACTGTAGTGGAACCAGTAATCCCAGAATCTTTAAACTGCCATGACTTTCTTAAATTCTTTAATGATAAAATCATAACCATTAGAGGTAAAATCAGTGAAGCGCTTTCCTCAGATCAAGCTCAGGGAATCCAGCCACTGCCTCCACCTGAAATACCTGAAATACTAGATAGTTTCTCATTAGTAAATGGGGCTGAGATTACTTCAATTGTAATGTCTTCTAAAACCTCAACCTGTCTCCTAGATCCAATTCCAACTAAGCTTTTCAAAGATATCCTTCCAGTTATCTTAAATACGATCATAACTATAATAAATACCTCTCTAGAAAATGGCTATGTGCCACAGTCATTTAAATTCGCAGTAATCAAACCACTGCTGAAAAAACCTAATCTCGATCCTGATATTCTAGCTAACTACAGACCGATATCAAATCTGCCTTTTATTTCAAAAGTCCTGGAAAAAGTTGTGGTTAAACAGCTTTACCGCCACCTACAGGACAATAGTTTATTTGAGAAATTTCAGTCAGGATATAGAGCTTATCACAGCACTGAGACTGCGTTAGTTAAAGTCACTAATGACTTGCTATTGGCGGCTGACGCAGGTCTAGTCTCAATCCTGGTTCTCCTAGACCTCAGTGCAGCTTTTGATACAATCGACCACAATATTCTCCTGCAGAGGTTAGAATGTGAGGTTGGCATCAGAGGAAAAGCCCTCTGCTGGTTCAAATCCTATTTATCTAATAGGTACCAATTTGTTCACGTTAACCAACAGTCCTCACCGTGCTCCCAGGTCAGTTATGGGGTTCCTCAAGGGTCCGTGCTCGGGCCAATTTTATTTCTGTTATATATGCTTCCTTTAGGGAACATAATTAGAAGTCACGATATCAATTTTCATTGCTATGCAGATGACACACAACTGTATTTATCTATGAAACCTGATCAAACTAATCAAATAGACAGACTCAGTGACTGTATCAGAGAAATTAAAACCTGGATGACTACGAACTATCTCCGTCTGAATCCTGGCAAAACAGAGGTCATTATACTAGGCCCCCATAAACTGAGAGAGTGTCTATCCAAACAGATTATTACCTTAGATAACGTCAGTGTATCCTCCTCCTCTACTGTGAGGAACCTCGGGGTCTTATTTGATCAGGATATCTCATTTAAAGCACACATCAACCTGGCTTGTAAAACAGCATATTTCCACTTGCGCAACATAGCTAAAATAAGAAACATTTTACCTAGAAGCGATGCAGAAAAACTCATCCATGCATTTGTTTCTGCGAGATTGGACTACTGCAACTCCCTTCTCGCAGCCTGCCCAAAAAGTGTATTAAAAAACTTTCAGTTGGTTCAAAATGCAGCCGCCAGATTATTAACTGGAACTAGAAGACGTGAACACATTACTCCCGTTCTAAAATCTCTTCACTGGCTTCCAGTCGAGTTTAGAGTTAGATATAAAATCCTTCTCCTCACTTACAAAATCCTAAATGGGATGGCTCCAACCTATCTCCAAGATGCTTTAACGCCTTATCAACCAATCAGAGCACTTCGCTCTCAAAATGCAGGGTTACTGGTGACTCCTAGAGTCTCTAAATGGACACTAGGTGGAAGAGCCTTTAGCTATCAGGCACCATTTTTATGGAACCAGCTTCCAAGTGGTGTCAAAGAGGCAGACACAGTCTCCACATTTAAGGTTAGGCTCAAGACGTTTCTCTTCGATGCAGCCTATGATCAGGTCAGCTAGGGATTCTAAACTAAACTAAACTAAACTAAACTAAACTAAACTAAAACAAACCAAACCAAACTAAAGTAAACCAAACTAAACTAAACTAAACTAAAACAAACCAAACCAAACTACAGTAAACCAAACTAAACTAAACTAAACTAAACTAAACTAAACTAAACTAAACTAAACTAAACTAAAACAAACCAAACCAAACTAAAGTAAACCAAACCAAACTACAGTAAACCAAACTAAACTAAACAAAACTAAACTAAACTAAACTAAACTAAACTAAACTAAACTAAACTAAATTTAATTAAATTAAATTAAACTAAACCAAACCAAACCAAATTACACTAAACAAAATTAAACTAAACCAAACTAAATTAAACTAAACTAAACTATACTAACTAAATACTAGTTTAAACAGTTAAGTATCCACAAAGCTGCCCCAGGAGCTAGAATGCTGTGGGAAGTACGGTGCACTGAGCCCTGTCCTCCTCTAATGTCTGAATGTTATTCCCTTTAGTCCGTTCATTGCTTTTCACCTGTTGTCCCCCCCTTCGAGGGGGAGTCTTCTCCAGTTTCAGTTGCTGACTCCACTATTACGAAGGCCTATGAACAAGCTCCGTCCGGACCGGGAGGACACCCCTGTCGGTCCTGCCCGTGGACTGGCTTCGGTTCTACTGCTGGGATCCGTGGTTCTTGTGCTGGACCGTCCAACGGACTGTCCTCAACATTGTCCTAGGCTTTACTTCTTATTGTCTCATGCTAGCTGTTGCCAAAGCTGTCCGTCCCTGGGAGAGGGATCCCTCCATACTGTGGTTCTCCCCAAGATTTCTTCTTTTCCCACTGGGTTTTTGGAGTTTTTTTCTTGCCGGATGTGAGGGTCGAAGGCGGTGGTTGCTTCGTTCTGTCTCGTTACTGTAAATATTGACATATTACCATTATGCTTATTCACTGTTTTTACTTTTACCGACAAATGTAACATCTTGAAGCCCTCTGAGGCAACTGTTGTTGTGATACTGGGCTATACAAAAATAAATTGATTGATTGATTGATTGACATTGGGCAGTTGCAGGGTTCCTCTTGCACCGGTGGTGGACTTGGCATTTCCTGCTTTTACCGGGTTCATCAGTTGTGGTGGCCTGTTTTCGAAGAGCGTTCTCTTTTGCAATCTTCTTTGCCATCACGTGGGACTCAGCCAACTCACTGGCAAGCCGCATCAGGAAATCTGCTCGCCTTTCCTTCTGTCCTGTGCAGGCTTGGTACAGCACATGGGCGTTGAGGGCTGCCATATCAACCATGTTATAGAACACAGTGACTGGCCATCTCCGTGTTCCTGCCCGTGTGCTGTATGCCCGCACCATCTGGTCCATGGCATCAACACCGCATTTGGTTGCATTGTACTGGGTGATGGTGCTTGGCTTTCTTTTCCCGCTGCTCTCAGTATGGATCACACCGTGCATACTGCTCAACACGTGGACCGTCTTCTTGCGTTTGGCTGCATAGGCTGTCAGGGTGGCGTCAGTTGTAGAAAACACCTGGGTGCAGAAGTCATCTCTGTTCATCACTCGAGCAGAAGGGGGGATTTCTCTGCGAATCTTGTTGAGTGTCCCAAGAATTGCAGTTTTCCGGCTGCGCAACCTTCTTGCAAGTGACAGTGATGTGAAAAAATTGTCCGTGGTGACAGTTCTGCCCTGGTCCAGAAATGGTTCCATCAACTTCATGACCACACTCTCAGACAGTCTCTCTTCTTTGGGACGACCGGGTTCTTTGCCAACATATGGAAAGACGTTGCAGATGTATTTTGACTTTAGGTCGCAAGCCACCCAAAACTTGATTCCAAACTTGTCCGGTTTTGTCGCAATGTATTGCAGAAAAGGGCAACGTGTCTTTGATGGGTAGAGCTGTTCATCGATGGTAATGTGGCGACCAGGTCTGAAGAATGTCACACAGTTCTGTCGAAATGATTCCCACAGTTCAGAAATTGCAGCAAACTTGTCTGTCTGCAGTCGCTCAGCCCGGGTGGTCTTCCTGTCAAAGCGTAGGTGACGCATGATGTTTTTGAAGCGGTCTCGAGACATTGTTGCCATGATCCATTTGTTTCCATACATCTCTGACCAGTTGTCAGCCAAAGATGGAACCTTGCTCACCCCTCGCCAGATGACGATTGCAATGAAAGCCTTTAGTTCAGGGATACCCATGAACCAATCATCCTGTATTTCCTTTGCATGCTCAATTGTGCACGCTTGAATGGCAAGAAGCATCTGTATGCTGATGAAACAGAGGAAGCTTTGAAGGCGAGTCTTGATCCTTTGTCTGGCTTCATGTGTTGGCTCTCCTTCAGCGGCGTAGGGTTCAACAGGAGTGAAACCCAAACCTCGTCCAACCTCTTCTTTGTGCCCGACTGTCCCATCTTTTGCGGTCTCTGTTTCTGCACTATTCAGACGAGGTTTCTTTGTTGGAGGAGGTGGAGCATCTTCTTCCTCTGTAAATTGAAAAAAATGTATATCGTTAGCAAAGAGAAATGTACCAATGTAGAAATGAGTCAAATATATCACAATTCTAAATATGAAGTATTCTAAAGCAGAAATTTGATGTTTGAGAAATCTTACCTGAAGACTCTGAGTCAGATTCCACCTGAAGGTCTATTTCTTCTCCTTCGGAGTCAAAGGGGTTTGCTTCAGCCAGGATCATTTCCAGGGCCTGCTCTGTGGTGAGTCTTCTCTGCATCTTTGCTTGTTGGAGAGTTCTTGAAGCAAATGTGAAGCTGCTTGGTTGCCCGCAGGGATTTTATACTACCCACACAATGAAAGTCACCAAGTACTTAGTCCCACCCCCATACATACATTATGCGTGGTCATGTGACCCTGTAATACAATAACAAAAGTTGACTACTGAGGGGTGGAGACTTGCAGACCGAGCACTCATTTATCTGTTGTTACCATTCTGCTTTTTGTTGCAAACATTTAGTCTTCAGGTCACATGCCACCCAGAACTTTGTCCCAAACTTGTCTGGTTTTGTTGCAATGTACTGCGAGAAACAGCAGTGAGTCTTTGTTGGGAACAGCTGTTCTTCTATGTTGCTGTGTCTGCCTGGATTTTATGCCAAAATGCAGTTTGCAACAAAGGAACTCAAGGAACATTGGAGTTTGTGGCAAACCTCAGTCTCAACTGGGTCCCAGTCAATCCCTGGGAGTTATATCCCAATTTGTGATGACTAAACAAAAAATCATTGTGTTTACAAAAGAATTTTCTCTGTCATACTCAGGAGGGAAGCCCTAAGTACTTTCTGGCTCCATTCAAGCGTCCCCCTCCCTGTCAGAGGTATGCATGAACCAACAAGCCGGACGGTTTCGGCTGAATTTACAAGTGAAAAGGAGTGCGACCAGTGGCCGTTGAGTGGCGCATTTACAATCAGCGACTGCTCACCTAACCACATTCCAAAGCAGGAACTATATGATACCTCGTCAGGCCATCAAGGAGTAACCTAAAATCCAGTCTTCCAGCACTGGAATGACGTATGCCAACTTGGTCACGAGGAATCCCAGAGACTGAAAAGCCTCTGCAGGGCCCAATACCAACCGCAGTGGACGCGGAGGCACCATGGCCAACCTGGAGAACCTGGAAAAGTTGTCAGGCATCGTCCCAACGGCGAAAGCCCATAGCCTGCCCAGGAGCACCCCCCTCAGGGCGACCCCTGGCGTGGACACCGCCCTGGTGGAGTGGCAATGCACACCCTTGGACAGAGGCCGCCCAGCGGCCCGATAGAACGGCAAATGGCGTCCACAACCCAGCGGGACAGGCACTGCCTGGAAAGAGCAGAGCCCCGACTCAGGCCACCGTAGTGGGCAACAAACTGGTCAGATGTCCGCACATCTGCCACAGCATCCATGTAGCCTCTCAGAGCTCCGACTGGACACAAGAGCCCTGGCCGGCGCGCCACCCGCTCCATCCGGGCGCCACCGGAGGCATGCCGGGTGAATAGACAGAGCGCGCAGCCACACGCCACGCCGTGGTAACGGCCAGCATAACGTCGTCCTACGCAACACATACTGCAGCCCTGCTGCTGCCAGAGGTGCAAAGGGAGGCTGACAAGCTCTCCAGCACCAGACGTAGATCCGAGGTGGGTGCCCGTGGCCCCCAGGGGGGGTAAGCCTCAGAGCCCCCCTGCGTAAAGCCCACACCAGAGTGTGGTCCCCAATCGCGCCGCCTGCAACCATGCATGGCGGGCTGGCCCGCCACCACATACACCCCCAGGGTGAACGGGGACTGGGCTACGTCCAAAGACGGCCAAAGTCCAGGACCGCGGGGACTGGGCAGGGCACCGGGTTGCCCCCATGGCTGTTGCACCACCGTGCAACCAACCTCCACCACTAACAGACAGTCGCCAGTAGAGGGCGCCCTAGCATCCGAGGCGGCTCGCCCAACAGGCTTCAAACAGCTGCTGAGCAGCGAGTCGGGCCCCTCAGTCGCCAGGCGCAAGACAGAGACGGTGAGGACGGGGGTGCCCCACCCGGCCACCGCGCCGAGACAGCAGAACCCTCCTGCTGAGAAGGCGCCATGGGCTGCCGCAGAACAACCAGCGGAGCAGAGGAAACCAAGCCCGTGCCGGCCAGCAGGGGGCCACCAGCAGCACTGTGTGCGTATGAGCCCCTCTGAAGCACCCTGATGGGCGTCAACCAAGAAGAGGGGCTGGCGGAAACGTCCACCGAAGGACTTGCGGCCAAGAGTGCACGAGCGCCTCGTGGCCCAGAGGCCAGCGGCTCTCGTGGGGTTAGGAGGAAAGTGGCCACCTCCTAAGCAACCCCCAGTGCACATATCCCCCATGGAGGCACCACCCCCCTGGTGTAGGATCCCAACAGGAGAGGGAGTCCGTCAGTGCGTTGAGGCCCCTGCAGGCACATGACCTGGCCAGACAGGACGCCAACTGGCCACAACGCCACTGGGAGGCTGCCATCACCAGACGGGCCCGCCAACGAAGCCTGGCTGATGCTAGGCCCAGTAGGGGAATGGACCCCCCGGCGGGCACCGCGGCCACCGCCCTAAGCTGGCCATGTAACACCACAAGCAGGGTCCGTACAAGCCTAGGAAAAGGCGACGCACGGCCATCACCTGCTAGAGGCTCCAGGCCGACACCAGGAGCGCGGCTCGGTAGGACAAGACGGGGCCAGGCCGATAAGCTGCAGGAAGGAAGCGCACGCCACCCGCACAGCCGATGCAACATCACCGCGTCAGCAAAGCAGTGGAGCCACATCCGGGAGAGGGAGTGGCCACATGGCGGCCCCCACTCCCCTCTGTCTCACAAGACAGCACCTGCTGGGAATGAGGCAGGGGCGGATACAGCCGAACCGACCCCCACAGTGTCGGTCAGAGGGTCAGGAGATAAGGTTAGTGCAATACGCTGAAGAAGGGGACATATGCCGCCTACACAGCCAGTGCACGACAGCAAGGCCAACAAGGGGTAGCCGCCCTACGCTCAGGGGAGGGAACAGTGGCACGGCAGTGGCCCCTCGCTCCCGCCCCCTCGCCGGAGGTGCCCTGCTCCAAAGCAGGCACCCCTAAGCCGGAAGAACACAACAGTGCTTCCACTGGCAGCGCTCAACCAACACTCACCGCGTGGCGACTGCCACCGCGGGGTCCTACAGCAGGGGAAGCAGCACATGCGACCCATAACTTAGAGCCAGCCAACGGTAGTCCTACCGCAATCAGCAAAGATCATGCCGACAAGCCAAGCGATTCGCGCACAAACAGAGCTCCGTCCAGGAGGGGGACCAGCTGCTCAGCAGCCCCCTCCTCCATCAGCCCCCACAGTAGCGCCACCCACCAGAGTGGGGGCGCAGCACAAATCACCGGGCCAGCAGCTCAGAGAGCTAACCCAGGTGGAGTTCTCAGCGGCCGCCTGCACCGTCTGCCTGCCCCGTGGTGCCACCCGCCGGCAATGGTGGGTGCACGCAACAAGTCGATACAACGGCAGTGTGACATGCTGGGGGAGAGGCGGATGCCGCCCGCACAGCGGACGCCGCGTGATCAAGCCCCGGAAAGCCAGCTGAGGCCGTACGTGGGAGAGGGGACAGCTGCACAGCGGCACCACTGTTGCTGTGCTGTCGGAGCGGTACCAGGCCAGAAGAAACAGCAGCATACAAGAAGCAGAGGGAGGAGGAGAGGAGTGTGTCACCTGCACAGTCAACCTCAATCACCGGCCAGCAAGCTGGCAGAAACACACCCTGGAGAGGGACGGCTGCCCCCGGCAGCCCCCCTCCATCAGCTGCCACTAGGTCCACCACCAGGGGCGAGGTGGGGGGCTGTGCAAACAGCACCCAGAAGGCAGTAGGACAACAACGATGCAGTAAGCTGAAAGAAGGCAGCCCACGCCGCCTGCACAGCAAATGCTAACCACCGGCCAGGGTCCCAGCTAAAGCCACGTCGAGGAGCGGGAATGGCTGCCCAGCAGCTCCCTCATTCAAAAGCCTCCAAAGTCGCACCACCCAACAGCAGCGGGGCGTGTATTGCACACCCACCACCAATAGTGAAGGGGGCGTATGCCGTCAGCGAAGCAACGCAGAACACCAGGCCATCCAGGAAGGGAAGCTCGACAGCTCCTTCCACGGTTTGCCACCGCGCCACCCGACAGCCAGGGCGGGTGCGTGCAATAGGCCAGCACAATGGTAGCGAGATCAGCTGAGGGACGCTATAGCCGGCCCCACATCTGGCATATGCTCCAGGCCAGCCGCAGCCACGCCAGGCACAGCACCCAGAGTACACCCCCCGGCCCTCAGAAGGGGGGAGGGCGGGGGGCACCCCCAGCAGCAGAAGAGACCAGCGCCAGGCAGCCGGCCCGCTGCGCCCAGGGCACGTAGCCACTGGCCATGCACAGGTCGTACAACAGCGCCTCCGTGAGGTGAACAGGACCAAGACAACTGGAACAGTGGTCATGGCCATCATCCGCCTGTAGGGGGGGGGGCTCCCCAGGCAACATCGTGGTGAGACCCGTCCGTCGTCAAGCACGCAGCTCTCCCACCTCATATCATATCCTGTCCATGGAGGTGGAGGGAAGCGGGCGCACGCCGCCCGCACAACCAAACCAGACACCATCCACGACTAGCAGAGAGAGCGGCCACCAGGCGACTGCTCTCTGTCCACCTGCCTGACCGCACTGCCACGCGCACGCAGCCGGTCAGGATTATAGCAGCGCAGAAGCTGAGGGAAGGGGGCATACGCCGCCTGCACAGCAACTGCAGCTGAGCCCGTCGGAGGACCGGGCGCCCGGAGTAGGAGATGCTAGCGCGATAAGCCGAGGGAAGGGGGCACACGCCGCCTGCATGGCAAACGCAGAGTGTCAAGCTAGCAGCCGGGCAGCACCACAATGGAAAAAAACAGTCGACCAGGGACACCTGCTCCTCACTGCCCCGCAGTGGTGCCAGTAGTCAGAGTATCAGGTGCCCGGGACGGTGGTGCGGTAAGCCGAGGGAAGGGGCTTATACGCAGCCTGCACGGCAAACCAAGTGGGTGCGGGGGGGGGAAACAATCGCCCCGCTGCTCCCGCGGGAGCGGCTCCACACACCGAGCAACAGGTGCGGGAAAAAGGACAGGGCGGCAGGCTGGACGCCGGCTGCCAAGCAACGTCCGCTACTTAGCATTCCAAGAACCGAAGGCTATACCGCCGCTCGCGCAGAACACGGAGCGGTCCACTGCACAAAGAGTGCAGACAGTGCAATAGCCTAACACCGCACCAGCGGAGGCGCTGCAACTGGCGGAGACACCGCAATCCGGGGGAACACCGTAACCTGGCGTCGCGGAAACAATGCAACCTGGCATTGTGGAAACACAGTAGCCTGGCGGTGCGGAAACACCGCAACCTGGTGGAAACGCCGTAACCTGGCGTTGCGTAAGCGCCGCAACCGCGGAAACGCTGTAACCTGGCGTTGCGTAAGTGCCGCAACCGCGGAAACGCCGTAACCTGGCGTTGCGTAAGCGCCGCAACAGCGGAAACACCACAACCAGCGTAAGCGCCGCAACAGCGGAAACACCGCAACCAGCGTAAGCGCTGCAACAGCGGAAACACCGCAACCAGAGTAAGCGCCGCAACAGCGGAAACACCGCAACCAGCGTAAGCGCCGCAACAGCGGAAACACCGCAACCAGCACAGGCGCCGCAACAGCAGAACACCGCAACCAGCATAAGGCACCAAGACATGTACGTGTGTAGAAACACAGCAGGCTAGTGTAGAATCACAGCAGGCTAGTATAGAACCACAGCAGGCTAGTGTAGAATCACAGCAGGCTAGTGTGTGGGGGGGAGGGGGTGGCGCGTGCACAGCCCCATCCTAGTAGCATGTATGCCCACGGTCCGGCGGGGGCGGGGGCATGCGGGCCTCCAATAACAGAGACACACCCCTGCCTGCACACTACAATATAGACGCCAGAGAATGCTACCAGCGGAGAAGGAGCGCGGCGGCTCCCTCCGCCTGCTAGCAGAGGCGTCCCCCGTCGGAGCGGGGGTGCACGTGACACAGACACGCACCAGCAACCGCATGCTATCACTGAGGCCACCGCAGCGGCCGCGGGAACGGCGGGACCCGCCCGCCTGGTAGCAGCGGCATCACCTGCCTGAGCAGCTGATACGCAACAATCAGAAGAACGCAGCGGCCGGTGGAAGAGGAGGCTGATCCCCCGACACACAACATACCTCACTGACTAGCCGCCTAGCCAAGCTAGCACCGTGCTCCGCGGCGGCGGGGGCGGGAGCACCCAGCACGCTGCAGCGCCGCGCTCATCGGTGCAATCAGAAGCCGAGCCGGTGGTCTCAGCGAGCCCCGCACGGCGGGGGGGCTCAATGCGGCTCCACAACAGTCAGAAGCACAGCATCACACCAGCCAAACGCTTCCTGAAGCCGGGCGAGGAACGCGAGCAGCGTCCCTGCGCCCCAAGTTACCACCGACCACGCCGCAACGGCCGCGGCCGTCATGTAAACAAGCCCGGGGGGGAGCAGCCGCTCCCCCAAGCACTCACCATGAGGAATAGTAGATTCAGCAACCTTACCGTCCTTCGGAGGTATGAATGAATCTCTCACCACAGGCGACGCGCAGCGCCACCGAACCAGATGAACGGGACCGCAACACGTCACAGCCTTTGGAGGGCACAAAGCAGCTCCGACCTCGAAGGTCACAAGGCTCCCAGCGACGGTGCATCACAATGCTGTACAGCCTCGTCCCGTCAGGTGTACACGAACAGACGCGAGAAGAAAAAAGGAGACGAGTAGTGGGTGTAGCCCTGAACTTAAGCAGTTCCTGGGTCACCCAGGGGTCACGAGTGACTTTGTTGGTATACATACTCGAACTACGCATGCGCGAAGGGAACATTCCAGTGCTTTAAGCACCGCCTCTGGCGGTCAGTAGGGATGAAATAGAACATGTCGTCACCAGCAAAGAATCAATTACAAGAAGTAGTCATCAACAACGGATCAACAACAGAACATGTAGTCGTCAACAAAGAATCAATAACAGAACATGTAGTTGTTGGGACGCCAAACTGTTTTTCTTTTTTTCCCTTGTCCTGTTCGGCAGCTGGTGCGTGCAATATTGTATGATTGTAGCCTTTTACTATCTGAACAGATTTTAATGTTAGCAGCAGGAGGAGACTGAATCTCCTCCTGCTGCTGCCTTTATTTAAAGCTGGCATCCAGCATGGCTGAGGACAGGACCGGGACAGAAACGCTCAGAGAGCGAGAGACAGAAAAGAGAGAGATCAAGACAGGGAGAATGGGGGGGGGGGGGGCACAACCTATGTACAAATGCAAAACAGTGATGTCGACACACCACACGCAACCAAGAACAGTCCCAAACCCCAGCGAGGTGACGTGTGATGTGGTAAGTGACGCACTTCCTGTGAGACGGCAGATTCAAACTAAGCGCGCTGACAGATTCATTTGTTTACTGAATTTCACTAACTCGGCTCTAAAAAGTCGTAGAAGTAGAGAAATTAGTGTGTTTTAGGTTCACCCTGGAGCACAGTGAAGAGGATTCGACCAGCCTGACAGAGTACATAGATCGCTGCTTCGACCGGATCGTCATGGGGAAGCCGAATCAAACATCCACCCCCTCTACTTCCTCGTCTAAAGCCAAGAGACAGCGGGAGGAATCGTCTGGAGCTATTTCTCCACCTGCGAACGACTCGACGGACGTTCTTATCTCCATAGATAAGAAACTTTCCAGCCTCGATGCTCGCCTGAACCTGTTGGAAATCCTCCACAAGGAGTTCCAGGCTGTGCGCGAGACGCTGGAATTCAGCCAGCAGCAGGTCGAGGCGCTCGCGGCGGAGAACGTCAGCCTCAGAGAGTCGGTGAAGACCCTCACGGAGGGGATGACCCGACTGTCAGAGGAAAACAAGAAGATTAAAGAAACGGTGATCGATCTCCAGGCCAGGAGCATGAGGGACAACTTAGTGTTCTCTGGAATCCCGGAGCAGACGGAGGAGGACCCCGAGGCGACGGTGAAAAGTTTCCTCAGAACGCAGCTGAAGCTCCCGGAGGAAGCGGTGAAAAACATCTCCTTCCACAGGATCCACCGCCTGGGAGGGAGAAGACCCGGCGAGTCCAGACCCAGACCCATCGTGGCCAAGTTCGTCAACTTCAAACAGAAGGAGCAGGTGAAGAGCCAGGGCCGGCAGCTGAAGGGAACCCACTACGGCGTGAATGATCAATTCCCGAAGGAGATCCTGGATCGGCGCAGAGTTCTGTTCCCGATCAGGAAAAAGTCCATCTCGGAGGGCTCCCGCGCCGTCATCGCCGTGGATAAATTATTCATCAACGGCCAGCTGTTCCGTGACCCAAACATCACTCCGTGGCTCTACTGATCTCAGGTGCTGCATTCTCACTATCCCATAATCACTCCGTAAATATTGATACATAAAACAGCCATAAATTAATTAATAGTAAGTCACTGCCCGTCTCCACTGCACTGCTCACCGTGGATGTGTTTTTTTAAGCATTTGTTTCTTTTTTCACTCTCACTTTTTTCTCTCTTCACCCTTTTTCACTCTCACCCTCTCACGCTTCACTGTAGCTGCACCCGTTACCATAGTAACCCGACAGCGGGGCGCACCGGGACATCGGCTTATTGACACACATCACTGTACAGGTTCACGTGCACTCTAAGCATGTTGATAGACAGATTCAGAACGCACACTCAGCTGACATGCACGCGTGCACACCAGTAAACAACGGGCTCCATTCAGACACCAGGTTTAATGAAATGCATGTAACACTCATAGCTGTCTAGTCATGAACACTCTTAATTTCGTTTCCTGGAATATCCGTGGGGCTGGTACAAGGGAAAAGAGATTAAAAATTACCCATCGGCTTCAGGAGTTGCAGGCAGACATTGTCTTATTACAGGAAACTCATCTAACAAACTCATCAGTAGATCTTCTCCGATCAACACAGTTTCCACAGGTGTACTCGGCCTGTTACAATTCCAGGCAAAGAGGAGTAGCAACTCTTATCAGTAGAAGGTTAAACTTCTCTACTGACAGTTCAATCATAGATCCAGAAGGCAGATTTGTTATTATCACATTATCTATCCAGAATGTTAAATTCTGCATTGCTAACGTGTATGGACCTAATGTTGATGACCCCTCCTTCTTTCACTCCCTCTTCTCCTCACTGGATGATCACTCAGGTCACACATTGATTATAGGAGGGGATTTCAACATGGTTTCTGACCCACAGCTGGACAGACTGAGTACCACAGGAAGTCAACGACTCTGGCAATCCTCAGAAACTGTGAAACAGTACATGAAGGATTTTGGTCTTTGCGATGCCTGGCGCTCTCACCACCCCACTGCAAGAGAATACACATTCTTCTCTTCAGTTCACCATTCCTACTCTAGATTAGATTATTTCTTAACTAGCAGCACACTGATGAATGACATCTCAGAAATCAAAATTCATCCCATCGTCATAAGTGATCATGCACCAGTTTCATTTACTCTCAGAAATAAGACGAATAAACCACCAACTAGAAACTGGAGATTTAATACATCATTACTTAAAGATCCAGAGTTTATTAGCTATCTAACAAGAGAATGGTCTATATATTTAGAAAATAATGACTTGCCAGATACTTCAGCATGTGTTCTTTGGGAGGCAGGGAAAGCAGTGATGAGGGGAAAAATAATTTCCTTCTCCTCACACAAGAAAAAGAAAGAAGCTTCAAGAACTTTAGAATTGGAATTAAGAATTAAATCGCTGGAGGAGGCTTATCATGTCTCCCCACAAGAGAACATACTGAAGGATATAAGGAAAGCTCAACTTGAACTGAATGAAATTCTAGATAAAAAAACTCAATTCCTGATCCAACGACTCCGTTTAGAGAACTTTGAGCATAGTAATAAATCTGGAAGATTCCTGGCGAATCAGTTAAAAACAAACAAGGAGAAAAACACGATTTCAGCTGTTAAAGACTCAGAAGGAAACATCAGCCATGACCCAGACAAGATCAATAATATCTTCAGAGATTTCTATCAAGGATTATACCGATCACAAATAGACACAACAGATGAGGAAATTAATACTTTTTTTAATGATATTAACCTTCCAAAATTGAAAGATGAAAATAGAATAGTGTTGGATTCTCCTCTTTCACTGGATGAACTCCATAAATCTCTGCAGGATATGCCCAACAATAAAGCTCCAGGTCCAGATGGCTATCCAGCAGAATTCTATAAAGAATTCTGGACCATGTTGGCTCCCACTTTTCATAAAATGGTAATGGAAATAAAAAATAAACGAACAGTACCCTCAAATATGAACTTAGCCAAAATAACTTTAATACTTAAACCAGGGAAAGACCCCACACTTCCGTCCAGTTATCGTCCTATTTCATTAATAAATGTAGATCTCATAATAATCAGCAAAGCCCTATCCAGAAGAATAGAAAAGATAACCCCGCTCATAATACATCCAGACCAAACAGGGTTCATTAAAGGTAGACACTCATCCAATAACATGCGCAGATTAATTAATATAATAGATTACGCTACAATACACAATCTGGAATCCATAATTATCTCTTTAGATGCTGAAAAAGCTTTTGATCGAGTAAATTGGAAATTTCTATTTGGAATATTAACCAAATTTGGGTTTGGAACGTCTTTCATAGATTGGATTAAAATCTTATATAACAACCCAGCTGCATGTGTGAAGACTAACGAGCAGACTTCTCCAAGCTTCTGTCTGCAGCGAGGAACCAGACAGGGCTGTCCACTCTCTCCCTCACTGTTTGCCATCTTTATCGAGCCTCTGGCAGCTGCTATAAGACAAAATAAAGACATCAGAGGGATCCTGGCTAACAATAAGATAGAACATAAAATAAGTCTTTATGCAGATGATGTATTGCTTTTCCTGCAGAACTCTCCATCTTCTATCTCCCAGACAATCACACTTATTGACAAATTTTCACTAATATCTGACTATTCTATCAACTGGTCTAAGACTACAGCCATGCCTATAAACTGTGATTTACAAAGTATACCCAATGCTACAATCCAGTCTGGAAACATTAGATATTTAGGCATAAACATTTCTCCAAGGATATCAGAACTTTTAAAACTAAATTACGTTCCGTTACTGAAATCAACAGAGGATGACCTCTTACGGTGGAGACACTTACCTATATCTCTTATGGGGAGGGTTGCCACCATTAAAATGATGACTTTACCTAAGGTTAACTATTTATTTTCAATGATACCAACCAAACCATCGTCTAGCTGGTTCAAATCACTGGACTCATACATATCTAAATTTCTCTGGAAAAATAAACCATCACGTATCAGTTTAAAGACGCTACAACAGACTAAAGACAGAGATGGACTAGACTTGCCTAACTTCAGTAATTACTTTATAGCCAGCAAGCTGCAATATATCTCCAAATGGCTTAAACCGAACAATTTAGATGAGCCATGGCTGGATGTAGAGCAAGCATTATGTGAGGATCTAGTCATCTCTGACCTGCCATTCATCAGTCCCACCATCAAATCCCATCGCTGTTTTAAAAGTGTCAACATCAGCTCCTCTTTAATGGCTTGGTGGGACTTTCTAAAGCTAACCAAATCTTCTCTGATCCCGTGTAAACTCACACCCATCTGGAACAACCCGGACATCCTGCAAAACAAAAAGATGATCAACTTCACTCAGTGGAGAAATAAAGGAATCAGCCAGCTTGAACATATCATTGAAAATGGCAACTTTCTATCATTCAATACTCTCATCTCACAATATGGAATCAGCAGCACAGCATTTTTAGAATATCATCAACTTAAATCTATCATAGGCAAAAAGTATACCTTTAATCAATTGCAGGGACAGCTACCTCTCGGGGTCGAGGAATTCTTAAACCTCAGTTCCCCAAAGTTGCTATCAAAGATATATAAAATATTATCAAAGGTCGAAGACGAAATCTTCCTTCCGACCTTAAAATGGGAGGCTGACTTATCTAACAACTTTGACCAAAATGCGTGGTCACAAATATGTTTAAATACTTTCAAAATGACAAAGAATTCAAATATACAACTAATACAATTCAAAATTCTGCATAGAATTCATTACACAGGACGAAGGATGTTCCAGATGGGTCTATCACAATCTGATATCTGTTCACACTGCAATGATAACATGATGACAGCTCCCTCCATGCCTTGTGGTCCTGCTCACCAGTGCAGAGGTTCTGGCTTCAGGTGTGTGAAGACCTGTCAACATGGTTCACATGCAATATCCCTGCAACTCCCACACTGTGCCTTTTAGGTGATCTGGGTGAAATTAACATGTCGATAAACTCTGTCTACATGGTTCTCACCATCTTGTGCATCGCAAAGAAAACTATCCTTGTAAATTGGAAATCCAGAAATAATCTGAGTAACGGGCAGTTTAAGAATCTTCTATTAGATCATATCAGCTTGGAGACGATGTCTGTCTGTTCAGAGGATCAATCAGCTGAATCTGGTTCCCTCTGGTCCCCTGTGATCAGCTCCATCACTTAATGTAAGGGGAAGATGAGGGCCTCTCCACTTTGAGGGTCGGTTGTTGGTGGGGGGGCCTGATGGCTGCAGGTGGTTGGCACTGTCTTGGGGTCGGGATCTGGGCAGCTTCGCTGGGGGCTGTCTTCGTGTTTGGTTTGGATTGGGGGTGGGGGGGCCGCCGGTTGTTGGGGCTGTCTGGCGGCGGTGGGGCGGGGGCCCCGGGGGGCCGGGGTCGGCGGGTGCCGGTTCATGTCCGGGCGGCCGGGGTGTCCTGGGGCGGGTGTGGCTGGGGGCCCTGGGCCCTGGTGCCTGGGGGCTCTCTCCTTCCGTGAGGGTGAGGGGGTCGACCTGGCTGGGGGGGCCGGTCGGCTCGGGCGTGCTGCCGCGGCCTGGGTCGGTGCACGCCCTGGTGTCTGGTTGCTGCCCCGGAATCCAGGGCATCGGGGTGGGTGGTTGTGGTGGTGGGGGACAGGGGGGTGGGGTGGATGGGTGGGGGGTGGCGGGGGAGGTGGGTGGGTGGTGGGGGACAGGGTGGGCTGTGGGGGTTAGGGGGTTGGGGAAGGTGCGTGTACGTGTATGTGTATATGTGTGTGGGTGTGTATGTGTGAGTATGTATATATGTTTTTGTATGTGTGGGTATTTATGTAGGTGTATGTGAGTGTGTGGGTGTGTATCTGGATATGTTTGTGTACGACTATGTATGTATGTGTGTGTGGGTATGTATCTGTGAGCGGGGTATGTATGTGTGTGAGGGTGTGTATCTGTAAGTATGTATGTATCTCTGTACGTGTGTGTATATGTGTGGGCGACTGGAGCTATGTATGAGAGAGTGCGGTGTCCTGTGGGGGGGGGCCCCGGTGGGCCTGGGGTCGGTGGGCCCTGGGTCTGGGTCCTTCTGCTGCCCCCTGTCTGTCCTCACCTTCACTCCTCCTGATGCATGATGGGTGTGTGCTTCTTGGGTCGGTGGTTCTCTGGCCATGGTCGCTGTCCGCCCTGGTCCTGGGGGGGGGGAGGGGTGGCGCTCCTGGCCCTGTCCTTCATTGGGGGGCTCCTGGGTGATGGGGGTGCTGCGGCATCCCCGGACCCCCCTCTCCCCCCGCTCTCATGCACACACACGTAGGGCTTTGGGAGGCGGGCTTATCAAGTTGGGTGTGGTGGAGGGGGCCATCTAAGTGGCCCCAATCACTGCACCCTTCAGTGGCTCGCCTCTCAGTCTTAATTGCACTTAGTCATCTAACACGACCAAATACATACAAACACACACATCGGGGGGTCTTGGCGCGCTGTGTCGGGGGTGGGGCTGTTCAGGTGGATGAGACTGCTCGTTTGGCCTCACTCGCGGCACGGTGTGGTTACTGACCCTCAAATTTTAATCGCAAACAACATATACTCCCATCAACACTCAAGAGACGGAGGGGGGGGAGGGAGGGCAATGGGGTCTTCTGCGCCCCCGTTTCCAGGTTCCTTCTGGTGGGGGGTGGGGCGGGGGGGGCTGTTGTTTTCCCCACAGGCCGGGGGTTTGGAGCGGCTGTGGTTTGGGGGGCTGCTGGCTCAGGGGGGTGCATACCTGTCTGCGGCGGGGGGGTGGGGGGGTGGGGGCAGCAGTTGTGGGTGGCGGGGGGTTCTTGATGTGGGGTTCGGTGTTCCCTTGCCTTCCGGGGGTGTCTCCCACAGGATGTGACAGTTGGATGACGCGGGAATGTGAGTGTGTTTGGGGTAGGATGGACTGTGTGTGTGTGTGTGTGTGTGCGTGTGTGCGTGTGTGCGTGTGTGTGTGTGTGTGTGCGTGTGCGTGCGCGTGCTTGTTAGCGTGTGCGTGAGAGGGTGTGAGTGTGTTGGAATGTGAGTGTGTGTGTGTGTGCGTTTGGTTTAGGGATGAGTGGTTGTGTGTGTGCGTGTGTGCATGTGTGTGTGTCAGTATGAGTGAGTGGGTATGAGTGTTGGGTTGGGGCGGGGGGGAGTGAGGCGGGAGAGGACAGGGGGTGGGAGGGGTGGGCCGGGCGGGGGACGGGCGGGGGGGTGGGTTCCGGGTGGGGGTCGTGGGGTGGGGTGGGGTGGGGTGGGGGGGGGTGGTGGGGGGGTGATGCCCTGGATCTCGGGGTGCGTGGCCGGAGCGCTGGGGGGTGTACTGGCCCGGGGCGGGTAGCCGCCCGTGTGGGCTGGTTCTCCCGGGTGGGTCATAGCCCTTCGCCTGGGTGGGGGGTTGGCTCCTGGGCTCTTGGGCCTTGGGCTCTCGGCCCTGCCCGCCCCGGGCGTCCGGCGCCCGGGGTGGACCGGCTCCTGCCGGTCGTGGCTCTGCGGGGCCCGGGCCCCGGGACTGCCGGGGTCCCCGGCCGGGGCTTTCCTCTGCCCCGTTTCTGGACTGGAGCGTGGGCGTCTGCCTGGGGGGGCGGCTTGGATCCGGGCTCTGTGATGTCCGCCGGCTGTCTGGGCTCTGAGGGCCTCTCTGGCCTGCTTCTGGCCTTCTCAGAGGTCAGAGGTCATATATGCATGATCACTATCACCATCACTGTCACCATCATATTCACATGATCACGTTGATCTTTAATCACTCTTTACATACTGGGTTACCTTGTCTTCTTGTGGTGGTTAGACTAATGGTGATCTGTAGCAGACCTCTCTTGATGCACGCCCCAAGTTTACTACTAGTTACGACTAGCTATATTCAAAAAAAAAAAACGGTTTGTGGTGTCCTTGCATTTCCCTCCTCCCCTACACCTCCTTTTATTTTTGTGGCCTGGTCTGTTCACTAATATGGTTTGGAAAAAAATGGGAAAAAAAAAAAAAAAAAAAAAATGTATGTATGGTTCTGTAATTTTCTGTGTTGGTTGTCGGCTCTGTTTTGGTGTTGTCTAGATTGGGGGTTTGGGATTGTTCTAGGTTGCGTGTGGTGCGTCGACAACACTGTTTTGTATTGTGACTTTGTACATAGGTTGTGCCCCCCCCCCCCCTTCCGTTCTCCCTCTCTTTATCTCTCTCTCTTTCTGTCCCTGCTCTCTGAGCGTTTCCGTCCCGGTCCTGTCCGGTAGCCATGCCGGATGCCAGCTTTAAATAAAGGCAGCAGCAGGAGGAGACTCAGTCTCATCCTGCTGCTAATATTAAAATCTGTTCGGATAGTAAAAGGCTACAATCATACAATATTGCACGCCCTAGCTACCGAACAGGACAAGGAAAAAAAAAAAAAAAAAAAAAAAAAAAAAAAGAACAGTCCCAAACCCCAATCTGGACAACACCAAAACAGAGCCGACAACCAATACAAAAACTGACAGAACCATACATATACATGTATGAATATATATACATACACATACACGTATATATATATATATATATATATATGTATATATATATATATATATATATATATATATATATATATATATATATTTCCAGTCAGAGCCACTATCCAGGAGGAACCCAGAGCCTCCATGAGTATACCAAGAAGATGGCTCCCAGTGATGATCTGCTAGGTGAATGCCTCAGACATCAAAAGCCCAGTAAGGAGGAGCCAGAGGAGCCATCATGGACAGACGAAGCCCTGCATGGCATGGACCACCGACACATTGAAGAAGTGGCTGACATTGGGAAAACATACCAGTGGCTGGAAAAGGCCGGACTGAAGGACAGCACAGAGGCACTAATCATGGCTGCACAAGAACAGTCCCTGAACACAAGATCAACAGAGGCCGGGATCTACCACACCAAACCAGACCCCAGGTGCAGACTGTGCAAAGAAGCCCCAGAGACAGTACAGACCATCACAGCAAGGAGTCAGATGCTGGCAGGCAAGGCAGACATGGAACGGCACAACCAGGTAGTGGGCATCGTGTACAGGAACATATGTACCGAGTATGGACTGGAGGTCCCAGGGTCAAGATGGGAGACACCTCCAAAGGTGGTCGAGAACAATCGAGCCAAGATCCTGTGGGACTTCCAGATCCAGACTGACCAGCAGGTGATGGCCAATCAACCTGACATAGTGGTGGTGGATAAACAGCAGGAGACAGCTGTGGTGATAGATGTAGCAATCCCAAGTGATGGAACATCAGGAAGAAGGAGCAGAGAAGCTGGAGAAGTACCAAGGGCTGAGGGAGGAGAGAGAGAGAGAGAGTGTGGGGCGTGAAGGCAACAGTGATACCAGGAGTGATCGGGACACTGGGAGCAGGAACCCCCAAGCTGGGAGGATGGCTCCAGCAGAGACCAGGAACAACATCTGAGAGCTCTGTTCAGAAGAGAACAATCCTAGGAACAGCTAAGACCCTGCAGAACCCTCCAGCTCCCAGGCCTCTGGTAGACCCTGCAGAACCCTCCAGCTCCAGGCCTCTGGTAGACCCTGCAGAACCCTCCAGCTCCCAGGGCTCTGGTAGACCCTGCAGAACCCTCCAGCTCCAGGCCTCTGGTAGAGGACCCGAGCTTGAAGGAGACAGACACAATACCGCTGGGGTGGCAAGAACAAAATTATTTATTTAATTATTTTATATATATATATATATATATATATATATATATATATATATATATATATATATATGTATATATATATATATATATATATTTTTTTTTTTTTTTTTTTTTTTTTTTTTTTTTTTTGAAAATATAGCTAGTAGTAACTAGTAGTAAACTCGGGGCGTGCATCAAGAGAGGTCTACTACAGATCACCGTTATTCTAACCACCACACAAAGACAAGGTAACCCAGTATGTGAAGAGTGATGAAAAATCAGCGTGATCATGAAAATATGATGGTGATAGTGATGGTGATCGTGATCATGCATATATGACCTCTGACCCCTGAGAAGGCCAGAAGCAGGCCAGAGAGGCCCTCAGAGCACAGACAGCCGGCGGTCATCAAAGAGCCCAGATCCAAGCCGCTCCCCCAGGCAGACGCCCCCGCTCCGGTTCAGAAATTGGGCAGAGCAAAGCCCCGGCCGGGGACCCCGGCGGTCCTGGGACCCGGGCCCCGCGGAGCCACGACCGGCAGGAGCCGGTCCACCCCGGGCGCCGGACGCCCGGGGCGGGCAAAACCGAGAACCCAAGGCCCAAGAGCCCAAGAGCTGACCCCCCACACAGGCGGAGGGCCATGACCCACCCGGGAGAACCGGCCCACACGGGCGACCACCCACCCCAGGCCATTACCCCCCCCAGCGCTCCGGCCACGCACCCCGAGATCCAGGGTATCACCCCATTGCCCCCTCCCCCCCGCTCGTGAGTGTTGATGGAGTATATGTTGTTTGCGAATAAAATTGAGGGGCAGTAACCACACCTTGCAGCGAGCGAGGCCAAATGAGCAGTCTCATCCACTTGAACCAACTTGACCAAACTTCAGGGGTGGAGAACATTAAAACAAAATTATAATGCAGGCCCCGACTGGTTTGATCAGGTGGCGTTCGCGGATCACATGCCGGTCACATGATCTGGTCACATGACCAGACAGCCGCTCGCGCTGCGCGCTCGTAGCTAAGCTACTCGGTTGAACAGGACGTCAACCATGAAGCTCCAGGTCCATTCTCCACCTCTAACCTGTCAGTCACCATAACCGCACAGTTTGTCCTCCAGTCCCCGCCTGCTACGTGAGGAGAAGCGGCGCTGCCGGCACGAAAAAAACTGCAAATCGTTGCGGCGCAGCCGGCATCGCTGCACTACGATTCCCAGAATGCCTTGGGACCGGTCACATGACCAGACAGCCGCTAAGCGCTGCGCGCTTGTAGCTAAGCTACTCGGTTCAGACGTCAAACATGAAGCTCCCAGGTACATTATCCACCATCGTGATTAAAAAAAAAAAGAAAGACGCTTTTGGCCGAGTTGGTAAGCAGCTTACAGTGAAGTCGGCACCGACCAACTCGGCCACTCGAGAGCCCCCCCGCTCGCGAGGCCGACTTGGCGAGATGCCGACTTGGCTTGATGCCGACTTGGTTTGATGCCGAGTTGACTGTATCCAGGGGCGGTGCCGAGTTGGCCGGGGCCGACTTGGAGTGGCGCCGACCTGACTGTATCCCGCCCCAGCCAATCACCTCAAACAAAGAGAACTGGTGAGAAGTCAAAACAAACAATTGGATGTGAAAACTCAATAAGGATCCAATTTTCAGTGAACACAAAACCATCTGTAAAAGAAATGAAATGTATAAACCTAAATGAACACCAAAATAAATGTGTGAAGACAGAAACTAAATGAAGATGTACAAAATATAATGTGAGTGACAGAATACACCTGATCAGTGAGGAAATGCGTCCAGCTTCCTCACACGTGCCCACCGCTGTGGCAACGGCAACGGCGGCCCCCCATCTGTCCACCAGCGGCGACGTCATCCGTCGAAGCGGGGGTGACACACAGAACAGAAAGACACGTAGCAGCCGATTGCAAGAGGCGGCTGGGCCTCCTACACCACAACACACATCACAGGCTGGCTGCTCAGCCGAGCTAGCGGCCGTACGCCGCCACCCGCCGTGCCACTCGCCGTGCCACGCCAGCTGCGGCGGCACACCCGTCGGCGCAATAAGCCCAAGCCAACAGCCACGGCGAGCCTCATATGGCGCGGAGCTCAAGGCACAACAGTCAGAAGCACAGTAGCACAACAGTCAGATTGCTGCTTGCTACCTGAAGCTGGGTGAGAACGCCAGTGGCGTCCCTGACCCCCATGTAACACCGACCACGCCGCAACGGCCGGTCATCATGTTGTAACCCGTATAAATATGTAGTGAAACACTGTAAAGTACAAATTAAATAAAAAGCACAAATTCATTTGTTTCATAAACGTCAAGTTCATGTTAAAGTGTTTAATAAATATATTTACAAGGTTAAAAAATGTATGTTGTTAAATAATATTTCATTTATATTGTAGTATCTGTGAAATGTGTTTTGTCCGATTTTGAAACGGTCAGTGAAGGCACCACAGGGAAAAACAGGAAGAGTCCCGTTCAGCCTGCACGAGGGACAGCTGCAGTGCGGTGGATGTGCTATCTTACTTTTTGGACAATTGTGGGATGAAGTGGGCTTTTGCTAAGGCTGGACAAGGCCGCTTTTGAGACCGATGGACTAAGGTGGAAGAACCCCGTGTAGTTTCAGCACGAAGCTGCAGGACGGTGTTTGGCTGCTTTAGGACATGCTAGTTAGCACGGAGGCTTACTAACACAGCTAAGCTAATCTGAAGAGACCGTGAGCTGCCGTTTTCGCCGACTTGGTGGGACCAGGGAGTTTGTGGAGGATCGTTGCCGGCTAGACAACGAGACGGAGGACCGTGAGGACCATTGCCATTGTGACTGCTGTTTCCTGAACCCGGATGTGCCTGACGGAGGACCTGGAGAGTCATCATCATCGTGCTGTGCTGTTTCATGAGCCTGGATTTGCCCCTTTCTCAGCCTAATCTTTTGGATACGCTTTCACAAGGTACTGTAATTAATTTTGTTTTAGCTCTCTGAGTGAAGCGACCTCTTCGTGGTTTTTGGTCTCAACGCCCACGAGCATCGTCACAGGCCTGCATCGTAGGTTATTTGTGCCGGCTTAGAACTAGTTTATAGGCCAGTATTTGCCCTTGCATTTGAACTGCCTGGAGTGGGGGGGATTCATCTGTTTGGGGAGCTGTTTACTGTGCTTATTGTGAACTAAACTACTAAGTGTTTTATTTATTTTATATTATTTTTCCGAGTTTTCTAATTAAATTGTTATTCATTGTTCACTTTACCTTGTGTTTGACGTTACTTCTTGTTAATTGATTAGTGGGGTCAATATTAGTATTTAGTGCCAATTTTAAACCTACAGTTTAGATCCAATTCATTTGAGAGAAAGTAAAGCTGAAATATTTGAAAGTACGTGAGTACGCTGAAAACGAACCCAAAGCCCGCTCAATTAATTCTGTGAGTAAACAAGGGCTACATAAAATGGAGGCACCGCTGGGATGAATTGGGTCCACTAGGTGGCGCTATACTAAATCTTAAAGTTGATTTAAAGTAACCAACTTTTCAGTTTTGATCAATTTGACTCCAAAACATGATGGCAGACCGCATCGAGCTTGCTGCAGAGCTGAAGAGGTGGTGTCGGGGCGAAGGCTTGGAGGAAGCTAAAGCTCTTATGGTTCTGGTACCCGAAGATGTGGAAGTAGCAGACATAGAGGAGACATTACAGACAATAAAATGTCTGGGACGAGTTCGTGTCAGAGGTCGCCTGTTTCACACTTCTCTGAGCCGCCTTATGGTGCTTTGTGAATGCAAAGAAGATGTGCCTAAAGACAATGCACCCAAAGAAGTGCTCAATCTGAATAGTGGGGAGAGTTGGCAGATCATCACACTCAGTGAACCTATAACTACTGATGATTTTACTATGAAGTTGAGAACGCTTTTGAATGCTGAGGGCAAAACTTTGGAAGATTTACAAGGCTTGCTTCCCACAACTCGCCCACCTCAGAGTTCTCATCCTCCTGCTAACTCCACTGAGTCTATCTTGCAAGCAGTTGGCGATTTATTGGAGAAAATGCATAAACCACAAACTGAAGGTGGTTATCGGCGTTTGAGACTGTTCTCAGGGAACTTGCCTGTCCCTCCCAATGAAGAAACATTTGAGCACTGGCTTGAACAGGCATGGCTTATGGTAGAGGAAAGTGACTGTTCTGATAAAGAGAAAAGGCGTCGGCTGATGGAAAGTTTGAAGGGGCCCGCCCTGGAGATGGCTAAGTCTGTCCGTGATTCAGATTCTGAGGCCAGTCCCGCTGAGTACTTGGAGGCATTGGAAAGTGCATTTGGCAGTGCTGAATCTGGAGATGATCTTTATTTCGCCTTCCGGCTAATGCAACAACAGCCAAGCGAAAAACTGTCTGATTTTTTAAGGCGACTGGAGAGAGCTCTCACTAAAGTCATTCAAAGAGGAGGTTTTCCAGCTTCGGGGAAGGATAAAGCTCGTCTAGAACAACTCTTGAGAGGGGCTGTCGCTTCTGACCTCATGTTAATCCAGCTGCGCCTGAGAGAGAGAAAATCTTCACCTCCAACATTCCTCCAACTCTTAAGTGAAATCCGCACAGAGGAGGAGTATGAGGCTTCAAGACGAAAACTCAATACGTCAGTCCACCAAGTACAGACAAAACAGTCAGGAGCGGATCAAGCAGAAATACAAAATCTGAAGGCTGAAGTTAAAGAGCTCAAGCTCAAACTAGCATCATGCATGCCTAAGCCCGCTGGTACCAATGAGAAAAGTTTACCGCCAGTGTCCACAATGCAGTCTAGTGAACACAGTGACACACAAGAACTTGCCGCCCTAAAGAAACAAGTAAAGAGGCTTCATCAAAAAGTAGCTCAAAGAGATAATACTGCAGAACATTCCGCAAAACCAGCTACTGTAACAGCAGTGGGGGCCACACCAAAAACAAAGTCTCCCAATCGAGACAGACAGTCAGTGGATGAACAATTCTGTTATCGCTGTGGTGAGAAAGGACATTTTGTGGCAAAGTGTCGCAATCCAGAGAATCAGAGCAAAGTTATTAGAAAGCTCATTCAAACAGTCAAGATAATGAAAGAAAGTCCAAGTACCCCAACAAGCTCCGCCACTGACAACAACTGCAATGTCAAACAAGGTCTTCTGACTTCACCCACCCCAGTTGGAATTCCAGAAGGACTTATAGGGCCACCCAGTATTGTGCCACTAAAAGTGAACGGTCAACCTTGTGATGCCCTATTCGACAGTGGATCACAAGTCACCATAATATTTGAGTCCTGGTACAAAGCCCATCTGCCCTCTGTTCCTGTACATCCAGTCACTGGTCTCGACCTTTGGGGTTTGAGTGAGTCCAATGTCAGTTACCCCTATCGTGGCTATGTTGTGGTCGATGTTGAGTATCCTGCTGAAGTTACTGGTACCTGTCACACTGTACCAGTTCTTGCCCTGATCTGTCCAAGTCCCAAAGAAGAACAGATACCTGTCATTGTCGGGACTAACACAAGCCATGTCCGCAATTTGGTGCAAGAATGTAAAAAGGTGGGGCGGGACATAACCAAAACATTGGGCATCCAAGTTCACAGAGACCAGCAACCTATACTCAAAGACTCAACCACTTGGAGCTCTCAAGATGATGAAGTTGGCTGTGTAATATGGCAAGGTCCAAATCCGTTGTCCATACCTCCAGGCAAAGACATGCAAATAACCTGTGAAGTTGATTTCAAACAGACTGTTGGCACAGAGATTTTAATGGTTGATTCTTCTCCAGTTACTCCTCTGCCAGGTGATGTCCTACTGCAACCCATGGTAGTGCCCGCGAATGCCGTACAAGTAAACAGTTTCCGAATTCTGGTACAGAATCAATCCGCCAGAGAGACTGTCATTCCAGTGGGGACGGTCGTTGGTCACATGTATCGCACTGAAAGTGTCATTTCTATGCCACTCCAAAAACCAGCAACCTCAGAGTTTGACAGCAACCAGATTAACTTTGGCGACTCACCTGTGCCCAAAGAATGGAAAGAACGACTCAGGCAAAAACTGGCCAGACGCTCCCATGTCTTCTCAGTC
This sequence comes from Salarias fasciatus, assembly GCF_902148845.1. NCBI lineage: Eukaryota > Metazoa > Chordata > Actinopteri > Blenniiformes > Blenniidae > Salarias > Salarias fasciatus. The sequence continues at coordinate 17,066,938 of NW_021941230.1, forward strand.
AATGAGTGGGACGTTGGCCTTGCCAAAGATGTTGAACACACTATTCGTCTCCATGACTCAAGACCTTTTCGACAAAGATCGCGTCGTCTGGCACCGGCAGATATCGAAGATGTCAGGAAACATCTGCAGGAGTTGCTCTGTGCCGGCATCATTAAAGAGTCCCGAAGTCCCTATGCCTCACCGATTGTTATAGTTCGAAAGAAAAACGGAACAATACGGATGTGCATAGACTACAGGCTTCTGAACAGCCGAACTGTGCCCGATCAGTACACAACTCCCTGCATTGATGAAGCACTCGATTCTCTGTCTGGAAGCAAATGGTTCACTGTGCTCGACTTGCGTAGTGGATATTATCAGATTCCCATGGCAGAAGAAGACAAAGAGAAGACGGCATTCATCTGCCCGCTCGGCTTCTTCCAATTCGAAAGAATGCCGCAGGGAATAACAGGAGCGCCCGCGACTTTCCAGCGATTAATGGAGAAGACAGTCGGAGATATGAATCTCCTCCAAGTCCTGGTCTACTTGGACGACCTGATTGTCTTCGGAAAGTCGCTGGAGGAGCATGAAGAGAGACTCCTAAAAGTCCTGGATCGTCTTGGAGAAGCAGGACTAAAAATCTCTCTGGACAAATGTCAATTTTGTCAGCCGCAGGTTAAATACCTGGGACATATTGTGTCTGCGCAGGGTGTCTCTCCCGATCCCCAGAAGATTGAGGCAGTTACCACTTGGCCTCAGCCCCATGACCTAAAGTCTCTGAGATCGTTTTTAGGCTTCTGCGGGTACTATCGGAGATTCATTGCCAACTACGCTGCAATCGTGAGACCCCTTACTGAACTAACAAAAGGCTATGCTCCAACACAAAAGAGTCGAAAGAAAAGCGCAGATCCTGACAAGACATATCTGAAAGATTCAGAGCCCTTTGGAGAGAGATGGGATGATGCATGCACTAAAGCCTTCCATCAGATCATCCACTGTTTAACCCATGCACCAGTACTAGCCTTCGCAGATCCTACCAAACCCTACGAACTTCATGTGGACGCTAGTTTTAAAGGGCTTGGGGCAGTTCTCTACCAGTCACATAATGAGGACTTAAAGCCAGTTGCCTTTGCTAGCAGGAAGCTAAGCCCATCTGAGAAAAGGTACCCAATACACCAGCTTGAGTTTCTGTCTTTAAAATGGGCTGTGGTAGATCGCTTCCATGATTATCTGTATGGTGCTCGTTTTACAGTACGTACTGACAACAACCCTTTGACATACGTGCTGTCAACTGCAAAGCTCAACGCAGTGGGGCACAGATGGTTAGCGTCGTTGTCCCTGTATGACTTCGATGTTCATTACAGACCTGGCAAACATAACATTGATGCAGACATCCTCTCCAGAAACTTTGAAGACACTGAATGGGAAACAGTCCCTGAAGTGGCTGTTAAGTCAATCTGCAAAAGAATTCAAGTGTCTGAAACACCAGATTGTCAAATGAGATGTGTTGATCAAACTGGAGCTTCACCGGAATGCATCCCAGACATCTATGCATTTCCACTAACAATGGAGTTACAGTCCTTAGAACATGTCTCAAAAGCTGATCTCGCTCAAGCACAGAGAGAGGACCCCGTCATTGGTCCCGCCATCAAAGCTGTCCAACAGAACCATTGGTCAGATGCAAATCCTGAGCTATCTTTGATAAAAAGAGAGAAAGACAAACTGACCCTGCTGAGAGACAATCTGCTCTATCGCATCACCAAACGTCAATCAGGTGATGAAGTCACTCAGTTAGTCCTGCCAAAGCTATATCATGGTGTTGTGTTACGGTCTGTGCACAACGACTCAGGACACCTCGGCACAGAGAGAACCCTGGATTTACTCCGTAAGAGGTTCTACTGGCCAAAAATGTCACAAGACATTGAGCAGCACATCAAAAGCTGTGGTGAATGCATAACGCGTAAGACTCCTGCCCAACGAGCAGCGCCGCTTCACCAGATCTCCAGCAGTGGTCCCATGGAACTCATTTGCATCGATTTTCTCTCAATGGAGACTGATTCCAGAGGCATGAGCAATGTTTTAGTGGTCACTGATCATTTTACCCGCTATGCTCAAGCGTTTCCCACCAAGAATCAGACATCTCAAACAGTGGCCAAGACACTAGTTGAAAAGTTCTTCGTCCATTACGGTCTTCCTGCTCGTATTCATTCCGACCAGGGACGAGATTTTGAAAGTCGACTGATCAAAGACTTGTTGAAAATAATGGGGATAAGGAAGTCGAGGACTACCCCTTATCATCCGCAAGGAGACCCACAACCAGAGAGATTCAATCGAACATTACTTTCAATGTTGGGTACTCTAAGCACAGAAAAGAAACGTCAGTGGAGTCAGCAAGTCCCATATTTAGTCCATGCTTATAACAGCACGAAATGTGACGCAACTGGTTATTCACCATATTTTCTGATGTTTGGTCGTGAAGCCAGGCTGCCCGTGGACCTATGCTTTGAGACAACACCAGACAAAGCTGTGGGTAGTCACTCCCGCTATGTGTCAAAGCTCAAAGAAGATCTCCACCAAGCATACAAATTGGCATCTGAGACAGCGGACAAAGTTCATCAAAAGAACAAAACTGCCTATGACAAGAGAGTTAGTTTCCAGTCTTTGGAAGTTGGAGACAGAGTCTTACTAAAGAACTGGGGGCTAAAAGGAAAACACAAACTTCAAACAAGATGGAATCCCATACCTTACCAAGTTGTTGGGAAAATGCCAAATCTTCCAGTTTATCAACTGAGGAAAGAGAGTGGAAGTGGTGGTCTCAAAACTATCCACAGGGATCACATTCTCCCTATTGGCCAGCATGTGCGATTGCCTGTCTATGAAGAAGACAAAGACTGTCCTTTCAAGCAGAAAGTAAAAACTAAGAAACCAAAGCAGTCAACAGTTGTTGCTGAACCCGAACTGTCACAAGATTCTGACTCATCATCTGAGTACGAGTACTATGAGCCCCAAAGACGCTACTCTACTCGTGAAAGAGTGAGAGAGGAGTTAAGTCATGCTCTCAGATCTCAAGAAACATTACAAGAGTGTGTTGACGATAATCAGGAAAATGACAGTGACAGTGATAATTCAGACAATAACAGTGACAATGAGGAAACACAAATGGAAGATAGAGAATCATCTCAAGAAAGTGAAACTGAGGCAAACCCCGTGGTGGTTGCACAAGAAGTGTCAGGTCGTGATCAAGAAGAAAATGAAGATTCTGCCCCAGAACAAGAACCGGATCCGAGAGCTTCACGGTCTGCCACAACCCCAAAACCACGAACACCTCGTAAACCCTTGGCCGAAACTCCTAAGCTGAGATCTAAGAGACAGGTTAAGCCTGTGGTTCGGTTAACTTACGACGAGCCGGGTAAAGCTAAAGATCAGCCTATTACTATCATTCATCGAGGTGTTGTAATTACCATTGGCAAAGACTAAAACTATGTGTTAAGGGTCATACTTCTTCCCAAGTTAATTTAGTTTCTTGGTAGTCTGTTGGGGACACCAGACATTTAGTGGGGGGAGGGTGTAACCCGTATAAATATGTAGTGAAACACTGTAAAGTACAAATTAAATAAAAAGCACAAATTCATTTGTTTCATAAACGTCAAGTTCATGTTAAAGTGTTTAATAAATATATTTACAAGGTTAAAAAATGTATGTTGTTAAATAATATTTCATTTATATTGTAGTATCTGTGAAATGTGTTTTGTCCGATTTTGAAACGGTCAGTGAAGGCACCACAGGGAAAAACAGGAAGAGTCCCGTTCAGCCTGCACGAGGGACAGCTGCAGTGCGGTGGATGTGCTATCTTACTTTTTGGACAATTGTGGGATGAAGTGGGCTTTTGCTAAGGCTGGACAAGGCCGCTTTTGAGACCGATGGACTAAGGTGGAAGAACCCCGTGTAGTTTCAGCACGAAGCTGCAGGACGGTGTTTGGCTGCTTTAGGACATGCTAGTTAGCACGGAGGCTTACTAACACAGCTAAGCTAATCTGAAGAGACCGTGAGCTGCCGTTTTCGCCGACTTGGTGGGACCAGGGAGTTTGTGGAGGATCGTTGCCGGCTAGACAACGAGACGGAGGACCGTGAGGACCATTGCCATTGTGACTGCTGTTTCCTGAACCCGGATGTGCCTGACGGAGGACCTGGAGAGTCATCATCATCGTGCTGTGCTGTTTCGTGAGCCTGGATTTGCCCCTTTCTCAGCCTAATCTTTTGGATACGCTTTCACAAGGTACTGTAATTAATTTTGTTTTAGCTCTCTGAGTGAAGCGACCTCTTCGTGGTTTTTGGTCTCAACGCCCACGAGCATCGTCACAGGCCTGCATCGTAGGTTATTTGTGCCGGCTTAGAACTAGTTTATAGGCCAGTATTTGCCCTTGCATTTGAACTGCCTGGAGTGGGGGGGATTCATCTGTTTGGGGAGCTGTTTACTGTGCTTATTGTGAACTAAACTACTAAGTGTTTTATTTATTTTATATTATTTTTCCGAGTTTTCTAATTAAATTGTTATTCATTGTTCACTTTACCTTGTGTTTGACGTTACTTCTTGTTAATTGATTAGTGGGGTCAATATTAGTATTTAGTGCCAATTTTAAACCTACAGTTTAGATCCAATTCATTTGAGAGAAAGTAAAGCTGAAATATTTGAAAGTACGTGAGTACGCTGAAAACGAACCCAAAGCCCGCTCAATTAATTCTGTGAGTAAACAAGGGCTACAATGTAAACAAGCCTGGGGGAGCAGCCGCTCCTCCCATCACACCATGAGGAATAGTAGATTCAGCAACCTTACCGTCTGCTGGAGGTATGTTTAAATGAATCTCTCACCACAGGCGACGCGCAGCGCCACCAAGTCAGGTGAATGGGACCACAACATGTCACAGCCTTTGGAGGGCACTTAGGCAGCTCCGACCTGTCAGGTGCACCTGAACTGAACGCGAGAGGAAAATTAGGAGATGATTGGTGGGTGTTGGTATACATACTTGAACTACGCATGCGCGAAGGGAACATTCCAGTGCTTTAAGCACCGCCTCTGGCGGTCAGTAGGGATGAAATAGAAAAGAACATGCAGTCGTCATCAAAGAATCAATAACAGAACATGTAGTCGTCAACAAAGGATCAATAACAGAACATGTAGTCGTCAACAAAGGATCAATAACAGAACATGTAGTTTGAGCAGGGTGTGAAGGGTCAGAGGTCACCAGCCCTCTTCCTGACCCTGGAGAGATCCAGGTCCTGGATGGAGGGCAGGCTGGGCCCGACTGTTCTCTCTGCTGACCTAATTGTTCTTTGCAGCCTGTCCTGTCCTATCCTGTCCTGTATGGTGGCCGAACCAAACCAGACCGTGATGGAGTTGCAGAGGACAGACTGGATGATGGCCGTGTAAAAAATGATCAGCAGCTCCTGAGAGCTGGGACAGTTTCTGGGTGAGTATGTCCGGGATTACGTTGTTAAATGCAGAGCTGAAGTCCACAACCAGAACCCTCACATACGTCCCTGGAGAGTCCAGGTGTTGAAGAATGCAGTGCAATCCCAGATTCACTGCATCATCCACCGATCTGTTTGATCAGTCGACAAACTGCAGGGGGTCCAGCAGGGGGCACAGCAGGGGGCACAGCAGGGGGCACAGCAGGGGGCACAGCAAGGGGTCCAGCAGGGGGCACAGCAGGGGGAACAGCAAGGGGGCACAGCAGGGGGCACAGCAGGGGGCACAGCAGGGGGCACAGCAAGGGGCACAGCAAGGGGTCCAGCAGGGGGTCCAGCAGGGGATCTGTGACGTCCCTCAGGTGACTCAACATCAGTCTCTCAAAAGATTTCATGACCACAGACGTCAAGGTGACGGGCCTGTAGTCATTTAATCTGGTGGTGGAGGACTTGGATGGATGGATGGATGGATGGATGGATAGATAGATAGATAGATAGATAGATAGATAGATAGATAGATAGATAGATAGATAGATAGATAGATAGATCGATAGACCCCCAAAAGAAGCCCCGATGGTCTGAGAGGAACCAGGATCGGTACTCCTGCAGCTGACCGGTACCGTCCTGCAGGACGTCTGGATCGGCGTCCTCCCAGACCAGACCCGGTACTCATGACCGCACAGTACAACATTTATTCATTTTCTTATGAATGTAGAGAATATTTATTAAAAGCTATTTTTGTTTCTGTGCTTTTATTCAGCAAAATGAAGTGCGGTTCTGACGGCGGTCCGGTGGAGCATCTGGACCTGCTGGAGCAGGTAGGGCAGGAGGAGCAAAACAACATGAACGGACTGGACTGCTTTCTCTTTGTATAAATATTATTTATCTTTGGTGTTTTTCCGGTGTGGCGTGAATAAAAGCAGCTGGAATAGATAAATATTTTGTGTCATATTTGTGTTACCATCGCACCATGCAGGTAAAAATCACCTACACCTGTGTAACCCAGGTTAAAAATCATGGAAACAGTTATTTTCCACCCGTCCTGAGTGCACCTGAATGCACCTTTACGCTGCGTGCTGACGTACCTCACACAACTCCGGTCACATGACAGAGCGAGCCAATCGCGTCTCAGAGTGACCTGCTTTTCATGCTTCGGCTGCTTTCCCCACTCAGACGTGTGGGGGGAAGCCAGCCGACAGCTGCGAGCAGGTTTGTTTCAAGCTTTACAATCATTCATCTGTGCTTTTGTTTCGAACTCTGTGCGCTGAGTATTGCATTATACACTTGTAGAAGTCACTGCCGGGGCTGCAGGGAGTCCCTAGCTGCCATCATGTGCCGTTAATGTGAGGAACTGGTGAGTTGAATGAATGCTTCAATACTATGCTGGGCTAATGCAGCTCTGTAGCATTAGCGGTAGCATCAGCCCTGACACACGTGATTGATTGCTTATGTGAAGCTTTTGTTGGCAAGCTGATGTGTTTATCTGTTAATTTGAGTGTGTGTTGGTCTGTTGAATGCACATGAACTGTGAGATGCTTCTCAATTGTAAGTGTAAAGAATGTAGCACCTTATGGATTTACTTTATTGATTATTTCTTTTGTGTACACATGAACTGAGCTCAGGGTAGTTAACATCCAGCCAAACATTTACTGGTCCTGTTGTTGAAACAGGCCGGGTTTCCATCCTGGACTGGAGTGGAGCTGATGGCAGCCAAGAAACCATAGCTTGGACTCAGCGACAACCAACAGGCCTTTGTCCTACTGGTCTGGTAGGAAGGCTCGCAGCCTGTCCTCCCCTCCATACACCTCACTACACTGATTGCCCAACCTGCTCGCACTCCCCTTTCCCATGGATAATACAACTGGACATTTTCAATGGAGCTTTCACTAAACCCTCGTGGGTTGTTGGCATCGGTTTTTGACTGTGTGCATGTAACCACCAGGGGTTAATTTATTTATCCGGACGGCTTATTTTGAGGGCTTTGTGTTGTTGTCAATGAACAGACCTGAACTGTGATCAAGCGCTTTATTCAAACTTCAACCGGTCAACTGCTGCAGTATTGTAAATATTTTCTTTATGTTAATTATTTTGTGTTTTGGGGATTTTTCTTTTGTATAATTTGCTCACTTGTATTATTTCAATACACGGTGTGGATTCCACCAACCTTGAATTACAGTCTCTGCTCTTGATTACACACCACCAGCTCCTGTAGACGTGCCCAGTCTTCTGAACTGCCCAAATTTATTTTCTCTTATTCTTTCTAATGGCGTGCATTAACAACGCACCCGTTACACCTGCACAGTAATGTGATTACATGATCTGTCTGCATGCGCTACTTACAGAAAATCAATTCAGCTATTGAGAGAAGTTTATGAGATCAAGACAGCAGGGTGTTTAAGAACAAACACACCGTGGTGATTTCCTCACTTCAATTTATTAAATGAAACGATGGAACAGCAGCGGTGGAGACAGAACAACAATGACATTATTCCTATGTTCTGTAAACAGAACGCAGAACCTTCAGCCACACTCTAAACATCAGTCACCAGAAAGATTAAAAATCCTCCATCAGATCACAGAAGTATGGGAATGGTTAGTAGCTACGTCATCAAAGCGGAATACGTCACTTCCGTGTCCAAAGCGTATGGTGCAGTGCTGTGTCCCATGTTGTAACAACAGGAACGATGTCAACAAAACCATATCCTACTACCGCTTTCCTCTGATGTTACATCATTATATTATTTTTCCTGATATTACAAATAATGAGGCGGACTCACGTTATATAGATCAGATTTTTATTGTTTCATTTAATGATCTCTCAGAGCCAGACAGCAGCGGCACCGCCGCCCAGTCTCCTCCCCTCAGCGGGGACGGTCCCACCGAGACACACACACCCAGCACCGGACCCGGTCCTCAGCAGGACCCCGGACCGAGCAGGACCCCGGACGGAGCGGACTCGGGACTCAGTCCACGAGGGCGGCGCGTGTCCCCCGCTGCCGGTGCTGCTGAAATTAAAGACAATTTATAGAAGTCTAAATAGATAGATAGATAGATAGATAAAAACTTTATTAATCTCCCAAGGGAGAAATTCCGGTGTCCAGCAGCACACAGATCATTCACATGCAAATAAATAACAACAGTACAATAAATACAAGTGCTCGGATTGTACTTGGTTTGGCTCAGGCACATCTGTTAAACAGCCAGATTGCTGAGGGGATGAACGACCTCTTGAAGCCTCAGTTCTGCAGCGCAATGACAGGAGCCTGTTACTCCGCTCACTTTTTTGAGCTGCAACTGTGTCGTACAGTGGATGTTTGGAGTTCCTCAAGATACTCTGCATTAGAGCCCCCATCCTCCTCTCCAAGACTGCTCCAACAGAGTCCACCTTCCTCCCCATCACAGACACACAGCTCCTGATCAGTCTGTCCAGCCGATTGCTGTCTCTTTTTGTCATACTGCCACCCCAACAGACAACCCCAAAGAAAACAGCACTTGCAACAACAGACTGTAGAAAATGTACAGCATGTCACACGTCAAAGGATTTAAGTCTCCTCAGGAAAAACAGCCTGCTCTGTCCTCTCTTATCCAGGGCCCGAGCTGCTCCGACCAGTCCAGTTTGTGGTCAAGGTGCACACCCAAGTATTTATAGGTGTGAACAACCTCAATACTCTCTCCATCGATGATGACAGGTTGATGAGAGGCTTCCTGCCAAAGTCAATGATCATCTCCTTCGTCTTCGAGGAGTTCAGAATAAGACCATTGTCCCTGCTCCATGTGGTGAATCCCGTGATGAGCTCCCTGTACTCCTTTTCATCCCTACCCTTCACACATGCCACAATTGCAGTGTCATCTGAATACTTCTGCACACGACACGCAGCAGATCTGTGAGCAAAGTCAGCAGTGTACAGTGTGAAGAGAAAGGGGGATAGTACAGTCCCCTGCGGTGCACCAGTGTTGCTCAACAGGGTCCCAGATACACCCCCCCCCCCCCCCCCCCCCCGAGCCGGACGTATTGTGACCTCAGAGTCAGGTAGTTGTGGATCCAGCGAACAAAGAGAGGATCCACTCCCATCCTCTCAAGCTTCCCCTTCAGTAGCTGAGGCTGGATGGTATCGAAGACACTTGTAAAGTTGAAAAACATCAACCTCACAGCCTCCAGCTCCCTCCAGAGAGGAGAGGGCCCGATGGACCCGAAACAAGACTGCATCGTCCACTCCCATGCCGTCCTGATAGGCGGACTGACGGGGGTCCAGCCCCCCCTCCACTTGAGGTTTCAGCAGCCGGAGCAGCAGCCTCTCAAAAGTCTTCATTACCACGGATGTTAGGGCCACTGGTCTGTAGTCCTTCATCCCTGCAGGCCTGGCCCCCCTGGGCACTGGGACAAGGCATGAGGTCTTCCACAGTGCAGGGACACGTCCAGTCTGAAGACTCCGATTGAAGATGGTTTGGAGAGGCACAGCCAGCTCTGACGCACACTCCTTCAGCAGCCGTGGTGATATCCCATCAGGCCCTGCAGCTTTCCGTCCATGGAGCCTCCTCAGCTCCACACGCACCTCCTCCACAGTGAAGGCCGGCGCGTCAGCAGAGGTGGAGCAGCCGCTGGGTGGAGGAGAGGAGCAGGTCACAGCAGCAGAGGTGGAGCAGCCGCTGGGTGGAGGAGAGGAGCAGGTCACAGCAGCAGAGGTGGAGCAGCCGCTGGATGGTGAGGAGGAGCAGGTCACAGCAGCAGAGGTGGAGCAGCCGCTGGATGGTGAGGAGGAGCAGGTCACAGCCGCAGAGGTGGAGCAGCCGCTGGGTGGAGGAGAGGAGCAGGTCACAGCAGCAGAGGTGGAGCAGCCGCTGGATGGTGAGGAGGAGCAGGTCACAGCAGCAGAGGTGGAGCAGCCGCTGGGTGGTGAGGAGGAGCAGGTCACAGCAGCAGAGGTGGAGCAGCTGCTGGGTGGTGAGGAGGAGCAGGTCACAGCAGCAGAGGTGGAGCAGCCGCTGGGTGGAGGAGAGGAGCAGGTCACAGCAGCAGAGGTGGAGCAGCCGCTGGATGGTGAGGAGGAGCAGGTCACAGCAGCAGAGGTGGAGCAGCCGCTGGATGGTAAGGAGGAGCAGGTCACAGCCGCAGAGGTGGAGCAGCCGCTGGATGGTGAGGAGGAGCAGGTCACAGCAGCAGAGGTGGAGCAGCCGCTGGATGGTGAGGAGGAGCAGGTCACAGCAGCAGAGGTGGAGCAGCCGCTGGATGGTGAGGAGGAGCAGGTCACAGCCGCAGAGGTGGAGCAGCCGCTGGATGGTGAGGAGGAGCAGGTCACAGCAGCAGAGGTGGAGTGGCCACCGGGTGGACATCCGTTAGTGTGTGCGTGCGTTTGTACAGAGTCAAACCAGTTGTAAAAATGGTTGAACTCGTCCGCCATGTCCACATCACCAGGAGCTACACATCCCTTCTCCTTGAAACCAGTAATGGTTCTCATGCCCTTCAGACCTCTCGGGAGCTCTTATCCTGCAGCTTCCTCTCGAGTCCTGCTTTGTCCCCCCTCCTGGCCCGTCTCATGGCCCTCCTCAGGTTATGTTGAGCAGTCCTCATTCTCTGCCGGTCACCAGACTTAAAAGCCTCCTTTTTACAGTTCAGCAGATGTTTTGTGTCACTTCTGATCCATGGCTTGTTGTTTGGGATTCCAATCTGTGGATTCAAAACAGTCCCTCAGCTTGGCTGTTGTCTCAGGGGTCCACTGCCTAAAAGACCTCCTGACCGTAGGCAGTCTCATCACAGATGGTTTGTATGATGGTCTGAGGTGTATGAGATTGTGGTTGGACTTTCCAAGGGGAGGCAGAGACACGGCAGAGTAAGCAGATCTTACATTCACATAACACAGGTCCAGAGTGTTGTTATGTCTGGTTGGACACTGCAAATATTGAGTGAAGCCGTCTAAATGAGGGCTCACATCAACATGGTTGAAGTCCCCTGAAATAATGATGAGTGCCTCTGGATGTGAGGACTGGATCCTGGACACCGCCTCCAGGATGATGTCACACGCTGACGTTGAGTCCGCAAGTGGCGGGATGTAAACAATAATGGCGGCGACCAGGTGGAACTCCCTCGGGAGATAATATGATCTTAATCCGACCGCCAGGAGCTCAACATCACGGGTACAGATTTTATCTTTCACCATGATGTGACCGGGATGGCACCACTTGTTGTTGACCAGCGCGGCAAGTCCTCCACCCCTCGCTTTCCCGCAGGATTCCGCCGCTCTGTCCGCTCGAACGAGTGTGAAGCCGGGGATCTAACAGCGGAGTCCGGCAGGGTCTCATTCATCCAGGTCTCGGTGAGCAGATATAACGAAGCTTCCCGGTAAGCACTCTCGCACTTCATCAGGGCTTCCAGCTCATCGCGCTTGTTGGGCATAGAGTTTACGTTACCCATTATAATAGATGGCACAAAGGGCTTGTACCTCCACCTTTTAGCTTTTAGCTTAGCGCCGGCTCGGAATTCCTCGGAAGGGCTTCTTGATCTCGCGCGGGATCTGATGCTTGATTCCCCTCGATGTGCGCCTCAGCTCAAGGAGCTCATCCCTCGAGTACTTGTACCAGCACATTCCAAAACAGAACAACCACCAAAAACACAAAAACACAATAAACACTAGCGCTGCTCGGACTTGCTGCCACCGCATAAAATGTTTGGCTAAACGTCCTCTGTCTGTGTTTAGTCTCCCTTTAGCTAATATTATTTTCTAGGCTGCTGGCATCACATCACTGATTAAATAAATCATTTGCTAAACTTTAGAGTTTATTTACATGTCAGTCGTGGTTCTTCAGGTCCTGTCTCCTCCATCCAGCCAGTCCAGGCTCTGCTGGTTCCCACATCAGCTCCTCTCGTGGTGCCGGCGCATCAACAGTAACTCTACCGGCCAGAACAATATTGTGTAAAACAGCACAGGACAAAATAAAGTCCCACATCTTTTCAGGGCTGAACAGCAGCGTTTCCCTCGCTGGATCTGAAGCTGCTCTGCAGCAGCTGTGCATCTTTGCGCACTGTTTAAACAGCCTCCTTTCCGTGGCAGGATAGACCAGCAAGTTATCCAAAGTTAATAATCCTTTATTAATCCCACAAGGGGGGATATTATTAGATATTCTGTAAGGGCTTTTTTTTATTGTTATTCTTTTCCTTTTTAACCTGTACTGAGTGTGTGCTGCTTCTGCTTTATGGCGTGTTTGAGGTTTGGTTTAAAATTATTTCCCTGGATGACACTTCTAGAATAAACTAAGTTGTCCACAAACCGCAGACAGACAGTACCCAATTCTAGCATAGATAATTAATAGATAAGTTACACAGCTTGATGCGACGACTGACACCCCAGTGTTAATGCTAGCCAGCCACTTATTCACTCACCTCAACCTCGTAAATGTTGTTTTTCATTGAAGCCTGGACTTTCCATTTCAGACTTCCTCCTGTCAGCACAGAAACATTTACAACTCGGTTTGAGTTGTAAGGATTTAAACCCCTCTTCACTAACTTTGGAAAGTCAGCAAAATACACTGTTACCGTGAAAAAAGTGACCGGTTCTTTGGCAACAGCCATTGTGTTTACATTGCGCGCTGGAAGCCTTGGACCCAGAAGTGACTTGTGACGTCACACTAGCCATTCCCACTGAATTAAGTCCACCACACGGAAGTTTAGCACAAACTGCTGCTGCTGGAATGTATCCAGCGGCTGGATGATGGATGGAGGAACCAGGAGGACCAGGAGGACCAGGAGGAACCAGGAGGAACCAGGAGGACCAGGAGGATCCAGGTGGAACCAGGAAGCAGGAGATCTGCAGCTCACAGTGCTGAAGATAATCTAGAAATAGAAACACAGACATCATCATATATTTACTGAATTTGTTCAACCACGATTTGATTGATGCTAGCGTACTGGTTAGCAGCTAGGCTAACGCCGTCGCTGGTGAGACGAGGGTGGGCGTCGCTAACAGCTGGATGATGATTTGATAGCTCGCCATGAAAAATAGAGAGCCAGAAACATTTCTAGGAGTCCTTCGTTGTTGTGGTCCGTAAGTGTGAGCAGCCTGCGTTCACAGTGACGTACTGATGTTCTGCAGTGACGCAGTGACGTAGCTCCACCTCCGAGGCTCCCGAGGGGGTCGAAAAGCAAAGCCCGTGTTCAGGAGGCCCGGAGCTAGCACCGCATTGGCCCTGGCTCCAATTTGGCACTGGAGCCAGTGCGGTCGAAAAGGGGTCTGAGAGGAACCAGGAAGCCCCAACAGAAGCCCCGATGGTCTGAGAGGAACCAAGAACCCCCAACAGAAGCCCCGATGGTCTGAGAGGAACCAAGAACCCCCAACAGAAGCCCCGATGGTCTGAGAGGAACCAGGAACCCCCAACAGAAGCCCCGATGGTCTGAGAGGAACCAAGAACCCCCAACAGAAGCCCCGATGGTCTGAGAGGAACCAAGAACCCCCAACAGAAGCCCCGATGGTTCCAGCAAAGCTGTGTGTGTGTGTGTGTGTGTGTGTGTGTGTGTGTGTGTGTGTGTGTTCTCGTATTTCTATCCTTGTCGGGGCCAAATGTCCCCACAAGGATAGCAAAACGTGGAACGACGTGCCTTGTGGGGACCTTTTTCCGGTCCTAAGTAGGAAAAACAGTGTTTTCTTGACCATGTTGTTGTTACTGAAAAAAGTAAAAGTGCAAAAACATTTCTTTAGGGTTAGGCTTTGTTGTGGTGTGGGTTAGGGTTAGGGTAAGGGTCAGAGTTAGGGGCTAGACATGAATGGGAGTCAATGGAAGGTCCCCACAAGGATAGAAATACGAGACTGTGTGTGTGTGTGTGTGTGTGTGTGTGTGTGTGTGTGTGTGTGTGTGTGTGTGTGTGTGTGTGTGTGTGTGTGTGTGTGTGTGTGTTCTTGTACATACCCAAAAGTAAGGACCAAAATTCGTATTTCACCAACAGAGTGAGGACATTTTTGCCGGTCCTCACTTTTCAAAAGGCCTTTTTTGGCCTTTTTGAGGGTTCAGACTTGGTTTTTGATTCAGGGTTCCAGTTGGGTTTAGGTTAGGTTAAGGGCATAGGTCAGGGTTAGGCATTTATTTTTGATGGTTAGGGTTAGGGTAAGGGGCAAGGAAATGCATTATGTCAATGAGTGTCCTCACAACGATATAAGTACAAACGTGTGTGTGTGTGTGTGTGTGTGTGTGTGTGTGTGTGTGTGTGTGTGTGTGTGTGTGTGTGTGTGTGTGTGTGTGTGTTTCTTCAGTCTTAATAGAACTTAATTCCTCTCACCGACCGTTTGCTGTTGCTCAGCCAATCAGAGAGCAGCAAGCTGGGGAGTGTGAGGCGTGGGACCTCTGCCGCCGCCGGACCGTGATAAGCAGCTGGCGCCGCCGCCGCCGCAGCAGCGCCTCTCATTGGTTGATCCTCAGCAGAGCTCAGGTATAAAACAGCAGGCGTTCGTCTTCACCAAGCTCAGCATAAGAAGCACCATGGCCTTCCTCTGGATCCTGTCCTGCCTCGCCTTCATCAGCACCGCCCACGGTGAGACACACACACACACACACACACACACACACACACACACACACACACACACACACACACAGGCTCATATTTCTATCCTTATGGGGACCTTCCATTGACTCCCATTCATATCTAACTCCTAAGCCTAACCCAGACCACAACACAGCCGAACCCACACACACGATCCGGATCTAGACCTGGATCTGGGTCTAGATCTAGACCTGGATCTGGATCCAGCCCTGAATCTGGATCTGGATCTAGACCTGGACCAGTAGCAGTGGGTGACCTGGCCTCCGGATGAACTCAGTCAATCAACACAAGTGCTGAGACCCTTTCAAAATAAAACAGGCCTTCATTCAGCTTGGAAAACCCCGTCCTTCAAGGGTCCTGGAGGACAGCTTCACTGCAAGGACACCTTGTTTTAGTCAGATCCAAATCAACCCAGCTTTATTTATACAGCATTAAAGACAACAGTCATTTCTGGACACTAATGAGCAACTGAGGGAACGGAAAACTCCCTTTAAATGGAGGAACCCTGCAGAACCAGGGTCAGAGGAGAACCCTGTAGAACCAGGCTCATAGGAGGAGAACCCTGCAGAACCAGGATCAGAGGAGGAGAACCCTGCAGAACCAGGTTCAGAGGAGAACCCTGCAGAACCAGGCTGAGAGGAGAACCCTGCAGAACCAGGCTCAGAGGAGGAGAATCCTGCAGAACCAGGATCAGAGGAGAACCCTGCAGAACCAGGCTCAGAGGAGGAGAACCCTGCAGAACCAGGCTCAGAGGAGAGCCCTGCAGAACCAGGCTCAGAGGAGGAGAACCCTGCAGAACCAGGCTCAGAGGAGGAGAACCCTACAGAACCAGGCTCAGAGGAGGAGAATCCTGCAGAACCGGGATCAGAGGAGGAGAATCCTGCAGAACAAGGCTCAGAGGAGGAGAACCCTGCAGAACCAGGCTCAGAGGAGGAGAACCCTGCAGAACCAGGATCAGAGGAGGAGAACCCTGCAGAACCAGGCTCAGAGGAGGAGAACCCTGCAGAACCAGGCTCAGAGGAGAACCCTGCAGAACCAGGCTCAGAGGAGGAGAACCCTACAGAACCAGGCTCAGAGGAGGAGAACCCTACAGAACCAGGCTCAGAGGAGGAGAATCCTGCAGAACCAGGCTCAGAGGAGGAGAATCCTGCAGAACCAGGATCAGAGGAGAACCCTGCAGAACCAGGCTCAGAGGAGAACCCTGTAGAACCAGCCTCAGAGGAGGAGAATCCTGCAGAACCAGGCTCAGAGGAGGAGAACCCTGCAGAACCAGGCTCAGAGGAGGAGAACCCTGCAGAACCAGGCTCAGAGGAGAACCCTGCAGAACCAGGCTCAGAGGATGAGAACCCTGCAGAACCAGGATCAGAGGAGGAGAACCCTGCAGAACCAGGCTCAAAGGAGAACCCTGCAGAACCAGGCTCAGAGGAGGAGAATCCTGCAGAACCGGGATCAGAGGAGGAGAACCCTGCAGAACCAGGATCAGAGGAGGAGAATCCTGCACACTGACCCTCTGAATCAGCTCAGCGTTGATCCAGTTGATGCAGATGGATCAGAGACAGAGAGAGACTCAGACGGGAAGAGACATTCTTGTTCATGACTCCTTTCAGACCTTTAGAGTCCGGAGAGCTGCTTCACTCTGCAGTGAAACCTCTAAAGTGGAATTTTTGGTGATACAGAGCCAAAGATGACAAGTCTATGGAGATAATTTTGTGTCTTTATTATTCAATCAATCAAAAAAGGTTTTGCAAACAAAAAAGAGATTTGAGACCAAAAAACATAAAGTTGCAATCAAAAAAATAAAAGTTCAATCAAATAGAATAGATCTGAGATCTGAGCCGTGTGTTCCGAGAGGTTTTTTTTTTTTTTTCCAGTCGTAGCCTTTCAGTAGGCATTGGAAGCCGAAATCGTAGATAATGAACATGTTTAATATTTCCGATCTCAAATCCTGTGGTGCGTGGTGCTCCACTAGACGATCAGCTCAGAGCCCACTTGTCCACACCCTCAGAATAAAGCTCCCTGATTGGCTGAACAGCTCCGTCTCACCGAGGTGTTGAAAAAAAAGAATCCCTCTCAGCTGTCAGAGCTGGAGACATAAATATATATGTCTGTGAAATATGTTGACTACATGACAGAGAAACAGAAAAGCCAGAGCGCCTGAACTCAGTAGTGTAGAAAATGAGAGTTTATTCCTCAGTAACTGTTTCGCTCCTGGATGAGCTGGATTTCATTCAGACCCAATCCCAGATCTGGTTCACGCATCTGCATCTCGCCAGTCCTGCAATAATCCCAATGTTTTAATTCATCTCCACTGTTAATCATCACGGAAGAATAAGAAATATTGGAAAACCAAACTTTCAGAGGACTTGGACGTTTAATGAAACTTTTTCCTAATCAATGCTGAACACGTTTTGATTCTGGTCTAAACCATTCAATCTGGGGAGAAAAAATGATTTAAGCTATTTGGTGACTTAAAAAAAAGTAGCTTGTTTGTCACAGACTGCTATAACTTATTTCTATACTGTTCCTCTCTGGAGTGGAACGTAAAAAAAAATAAACACACATGAATAAGCTAAATTATTATCAAATGCAGGGGCAAATTATAAGATTAATGTAAACACAGAACTGAAGGGAGGCCGCTCAAAGTCAAGTTTGACTCCACGAGATTTGGAAGAGTGAGGAGCCTCGAAGACTAGAAGATGAAGAATCTTCTAGTCTGTCACAAGACACCACAAGCTAGAAGACCAGGAGAGGAAGATCTGGTGTGATCTGTCCTCTGTTGTCTTCTAGTGTGTGGTCTCTGAAACGGGGAAGATTGAAAAAAGCCTGCGATGTACTGGCCTTTACTGAGTGCAGAAGCAGCAGCAACAGCACGGAGACAGGCGGTGGAGGAGCGAGGTCAAAGCCACCAATAGGAGCTCTTCTCTCTTCCACCAGTGTTGGCCCCGCCCACTGGGTTCAGTCAGATTCGCAAGCAAAACTTTTTAATTTGCAACCAAAACTTTAGAATTCAAAACCAAAGCTTTTTTCTGTTTTGATGTCAAACAAATTTGGTGGGGTTGCCACTTAAATAATTTTATTCTCAGATCTATTCTGTTTAATTGAACTTTTCTTTTTTGATTGCAACTTTATGTTTTTTGGTCTCAACTCTCGTTTTTGTTTGCAAAACCTTTTTTGATTGATTGAATAATAAAGACACAAAATTATCTCCATACGAGTCAAGGTGTTGACGCTGCACAAGGAGAGTTTATTCAGGATTTCAGAGGAAACACACACAGATCAGCTGATCGAGGACGAGACTGCTGCTTTGAAGAGGATTCAACCCAGTTCTGGCATGACTTCTGGAGATGCCAGTTTATATCTTACGTGAGAATAACAAGTGGAGACAAACAGGGCGGCCTTGCACATGTCACTGTGTTCCTGAAACCTTGGAACAAAGCATCATTCCATATCAATCCCCCTGTTGTTACATTTCAAATAAAGCTGGACACAAAAAAAATTGAATTTTAACACTCTGACAGTGATGTATAAAGCCTATAAATATAGTCTACCATCCTATCTTCAAAAAATGTTTAACCATCGAGTCAGCAGGTATAACCTACGTGGAATTTGTCTATTTAAAACAAGCCATGCAAGGACACATACAAAAAGGAGATGTATCTCTATAAAAGGTGTAACATTGTGGAATAATCTGAATGAGGAAATTAAAACATGTAAAACATTAAAAACATTTAAACGGCAGTATAAATTATTTGTACTTGAAAAATACTTATCTGTGTAACTCTGTTTCAGAGTCATTAAGAATTTAAGACGCTCAGCAAAATAATTGCATACTTATACATATTGATAATGTTGTTAAATCTTTACTTTTTTTCTCCTTCTGTTGTATTTTTCTTTTCCTTTGTTGTTGTCTCTATTTACGTGAAAAAAACATTGCTTCAAGTGCAGGAGCATACTTGATTTAAGTACTGGGTTAGGCGAAATAAGTTTATCTTCAGCCTAAACCCTTCTAGTCACAAACTTTAAAATTATGTTAATGAGGATTATACTGATGATGATGATGATGAAGATAATGATTATGTATTATTGACATCATTCTGTACATCTTGAGTTTGTTTGTGTGGCCAAATAAACAACTACTATTACTACTACTAACAATAATGTAACTCACTATCGGAGACAGCAGAGCCAGACAAAGTAAATTCACAAATACTTGTGTCACACTTAAATATTAATGTGAGCCAGTACATTAACAAGTCAGTACTCCCAAATGCAGTGTCATTTTTCAAAGACTTTTTTTTTATTGTCCTATATTACCTAAATTTCAACGACCATTTCCAACTGGTCCACTGTCACAAAAACACCAAGCAGCACAGATGGATGCAAAATTTAAACCAATCAGCACCATGGGACAGCGACAGCTGGAAATACCTTCATGCCAAACAATCAATCCTGGCCCAGGCCAATCAACCAGGAAGGTAAAAGACAATCAGTGGCCGCGATGTGTCCAATCAAGCTAAACTAAAAGAAAAAACAAAAACATCATTAAGATCAGCAGTTACATATGCTTGCATTCCGATTACAGATGTGTGATAAACATAGGAAGAAATTAATGGGGAATGTATATTGACATTCTGATACCACATGACTAGAAATCATCAAAAACATCATCGTAGTACTACTACAACCCAAATTCAAACCACCAGATATGATTCTCTTTCAGTACTCAGTACTCCTCCAACACCCCAAGTGATTAGGATTTGATCAAAGTATCAGAATGACATCAAAAGTAATTACAAACCAAAAGGACATCAGTAGTAAAGAAATGAACGGGTACAGATCGTAAACACCCAACACCGAACTCACTTCAGCAACATCTGTGAACTAATACCGGAAACCTGTCAGTTTCAGCTCAACCTCCACATCTGAGTAGCTTGTATGACAGCACCCGCAGCTCTCCTTCTCCTGCAGATCATCTTCACACAAGTAACCACACAGCCACAAACCAGAGCAACGCCAACCAGCACAGCCACAAACCAGAGCAACGCCAACCAGCACAGCCACACCCGTCACCAGCAGTTTCAGAATACCCGCTCCCCAGGATTCAAACCACTTCGTAAAGTTGGTCAAACCCAAGTCAGCTCAAACCCATGGTTCACATGAAGTTCTTTAACCCCGAGCTCGGTGTCATGAGCTAAATCCAAAACTTGAGCGGTAGCATCAGAGATGTAAGTACAGCATTCTCTACCAATAACCTTACAGGTACCCCCCTTGAGCCGCCAAAATCAAATCCAATGCCATCCTGTTCCCCAACGCTACACCTTTCACCTCTTGCAACTCCTCATTCACCGCAACCTCCGCATCGGTAGACAGATTCATGTGTCTCTCCATGACATTGGATAAGGACTTGGTCTCCTCCTCAGTCACATAAACACCGTACCACGGCAACAGGACGCTGAAAACCTCAGTAGCAGTCGAAATCGTTCTCTTTTCTCTGTGCAACGGGGCATACAGACCAGCAATCTCAGCAGCATCCACCTTCCTGATGAGCGGAATCAGATGGGCCAAGTAGCACAACCTGGCTCCCACATCCTCCTACACACACCTGTAAGCTTGGTCATCACAGATCATATACAGCTCCTCCGGCAACGCCTTCTCCTTCAGCGTGACATTGAACACAGAAAAACATGCATCCTCCGCTGTTTCTCGAATCACCTTAGCTTCATGTTGAAAACAAACTGAAACCAGCTTATGCACTGGAATCAGTGGCAAGCCAACACTGCAGTCTCGCAGGACCGTTTTAGCACCATAAACCGACTTCTCGCAGTCCTTCACCTTGATGTGAACCGAGGCTACTTTAACGGACCCGACCCAGGTCCAGGACCCTCTTTTGCGGCCCCCGTTGCCCCCCAACTCCCCCCCGGTGAGGGCCTTTGGGGGGGGGGGGCATGTCGATTACAGATAACTTTTTGTCCGTTTCCGAATCCCAATTCTTTATCCCAGAAGGATGTCCATATAGGATGAACAAAGGCCTTGCTCCCTTATGGACCTGTGCCCAAAATGACACTTCACTATGCCCAAACGGACATCGCATACCAACACACCCCGTTTGATGGGGGGCAACGGGGGCCGCCGTCGACGGGGTCCCTGACCCCCCCCCGCTTCAATGTCAATTAGGGATGAATCGAAAAGCAGGTGTGTCAATATGGGACAAGGGACAAACGGTTACCCATGAATGATAAAGGTTATCCGTGAATGACATGCTTCCCTCCCCCGGGACCCTCACCGGGGGGGAGGTGGGGGGCAATGGGGGCCGCAACAGAGGGTCCTGGACCCCCACTCTTCAATGTCAATTTTGGGACGAATAGAAAGGCAGGTGCATCAATATGGGGTTTTGCCTCTACTGGGCAATACTTACTAAGTGTTCACTGGACAAGTGCTTATTCCGAAACAGACATTGCCCATCCCCTACCCTTGAACCTGCCCATCCCCCACCCTTGAACCTGAGGTGGGGGATGGGCACAGATTAAGTTAAGTCAGGAGTCAAGAGGAAAAGAAATCTTGACTCTGACACTTGGTCTGAAATTTTGTAAGTGTAGCGTGGACAAGTGCAATAATAAAAGAGATATGTTATTGACAGAGGAAACTGTCCACAATTAAGCCAAAATTGAGGTAATCAGTTGGCCCCGACACAATTCAACTCTTGATTATCATTCGTTACCGTGTAGACATCTACTGTCATGTTTGATCAAGATTTCATTAACAGCCTTGAAATGTATAGCAAGTTTTAATTGTTTCTTCATTAAAACCCAGAGTGACATTAAGTTATCAAGAATGACAAGTTTACACAGAACTTGGTAGAATATTCAGTCATCTTTTAACTTAGAAAGCTCATTTTTTAGAGTGTTGATCAGGAGTATGTGCTAATGAAGAATATGTAGTTGGTTTTGCTGATTTCCAGAAAAAAAAAGGGTCTAAATAGCTAAAAAGAAAGCAATGTGTTTCGTTCGGCTATATCGGATAAAAGGGCAGTACTCTCTGATTGACATTGTCCATATAAAATCCTAGATTAATCAGTCATTTTTTAACTTTGAAAGCTCATATTTTAGCATGTTGATCAGCGGTATGTGCTAATGAAGGGTGTCTAGTTGGTTTTGCTGATTTCCAGAAAAAAGGGTCTAAATAGCCCAAAAGGTAGCAATGTGTTTCATTTGGCTATATCGGATAAAAGGGCAGTACTCTCTGATTGACATTGTCCATATAAAATCCTAGATTAATCAGTCATTTTTTAACTTTGAAAGGGACAAGGTACCTTTTGTTAGTTTGATTTCCTGTCAAATTGACATCATCAGATTCCAATAAACAGGTTGTTTTCTCGTTTTTTCCTTTTTGGGCAAAAACGAAAAAACGAGAATTCAACTCGTTTTCTCATTTTTCCGCTCTGACTGACAAAACGGATTTTCCACCCATTATTCCCTTTTTAACAGGTGGACGGGGCTTAGGCCGCTCTCGTCTAAGTAAAAGTGTTCTCTACACAGCGGTAAATGTCTGTCTGCTGGAGGAGGGTCCAGCCTCCTGTCAGGACTGTAAATATCTCATAGCAGTAATAACACTACTACGCACACATGATTACTCTGTGCTTTACTGCTCTTTGCTTCTAATTGTCGGACAAAACAAAATCTGCATTTTTTTCGATTCACGACTTTCAATCAATCAATCCATGAAATTTTATTTGTATAGCCCTTTACACACAAAAAGTGACCAAAGGGCTTTACAGTGAGATAAAAGCAATAAAATCATAACTAAAACAAATAAAACGGATGGTACAAATTGAAATTTTGTCCATGATCAATTAAAAGGAGCTATGAAAATAAAGACAAATAAAATACAATTAAACCAAGGTGCCACTGTGCTACTGAGAGTTAAATGCCAGCCTGAACAGATGAGTTTTAAGCCTGGATTTAAAAAGGCCCAGGTCAGTGATGGTTCGCATGTCGGGGGGCAGTTTGTTCCAGAGTCTGGGCCCAGCAACAGCAAACGCCCGATCTCCCCAATGTTTATATCGGGCTCTAGGGACTTCCAACAAGAGCTGGTTTGATGACCTCAAAGCCCTGTTTGAACTGCAAACTTTGAGAAGCTCTATAAGGTATGGGGGAGCAAGGCCATTAAGTGCTTTAAAAACAAAAAGTAAGAGTTTAAAATCAACTCTGAAAGAAACTGGAAGCCACTGCAGTGATAGAAGAACCGGGGTGATGTGCTCACGGCGAGGCGTGTTTGTTAGGAAGCGAGCTGCAGCGTTTTGCACCAGTTGGAGGCGATTCAGGCAAGACTGAGACGCTCCGATGTAAAGGGTGTTACAATAGTCTGTTCTTGAGCTGATTAAAGCAGGGATTGTCTTTTCCAGATCAGAGCAGTTTAAAAATGGCTTCACCTTGGCCAGGAGGTGCAGCTGATAGAAACTCGCTCGGACCACACTGTCAATCTGTTTGTCAAATCTAAAATCACTGTCAAGAAGAACACCGAGATTTCTTACAGTAGGTTTAAAATGATCAGACATCACACCAAAGTCTCCAGGCAAGGAGTCGCCAAATAAGATGCAGTCTGTTTTTGCTTCATTAAGATGAAGGAAATTCTGACATAGCCACTGTTTAATGTCAGATATGCAGCCCATTACTTGTTTGACAGCATCACTCGTATGTGAGGACACAGGCAAATAGATTTGCAGGTCATCTGCATAACAGTGAAATGATAATTTGTGATGGGCAATTATTGATCCCAAAGGCAGCATGTAGACAGAGAACAAAATAGGACCCAAAATAGAGCCCTGAGGCACTCCACATGTTAACGGGGCAACAGAAGAGGACAAACTGCCGATCCTAACAGAGAAACTTCTGTTTGATAAGTAGGATTTAAACCATTTCAACACAGGACGACGAATGCCGACCATCTCTAGGCGCGACAAAAGAATACTGTGATCAATAGTGTCAAATGCAGCTGTTAGATTTAGTAGTACCAGAAAAACAGGACATTTAGCATCAACAGCAAGGGCGATATCATTGTGAACCTTCAACAGGGCAGACTCTGTGCTGTGTCTTGACCTAAAACCAGACTGAAATTTCTCGAGAATAGAGTTATGATCTAGGAACACATGGAGCTGTGTGAAAACAACTTTCTCAAGAACCTTTGAAATAAAAGACAGATTAGATACTGGTCTAAAATTAGATAAGATACTACAATCAAGCTGAGGCTTTTTTAGCAGAGGTCTGACAACAGCATGCTTAAAAGCATCAGGGACACATCCAGAGTTGAGAGAAGTATTGATTAAGATCAGGAGGGAGGGCCCCACAATGTTAAAAACCTCCTTCAGCAGTTTGGTTGGAAAGATATCTAAAGAGCAGTTGGTAGTCCTCATACCGTTTACAATGTCTGTGAGGGACGGAAGTGAGGCAGGCTCAAACTGATTGAACACTGCTGGGTATGAGCTCGTCAAATCAGACTGGTCTGGACAGTTGCCACTGCTGCACAGGGCTCTCAAAGACTTCACTTTGTCCACGAAGAAGTGCAGAAAGTCCTCGCAGGTAGAAACAGTGGCGTCTCTTAAAGATGATATATGAGGGCTCACCACAGAGCTGATGGTACTGAACAACACTCGAGGACAGTGAGCACTTGCAGAAATAATATTAGACAGGAATTGGGACTTTGCCTCTGTCACTGCCCTCTGGTACTGGGTGAGACTATCCCTCAGCATCTCCAGTGATACGTGTAGTTTGTCCTTTTTCCATCGTCATTCGGCCTGACAGCAGCGCTGTCTCAGGCCACGAGTAGAGTCATTCAACCAAGGGTCAGCTCTTGGTCTGGAGGACCTACACTTGAAGGGAGCAATTAAATCCAAGATGCTGGTGCAAGTGGAATAGAAAGAAGACAACAGGCTCTCCGGATTAATATTATCAGAAACAGGAAGCTCCATGTCTATGAAAGCAGCCGCTAACTACCCTGCCGTTGAAGAGGTGATTATCCGACGGGAAGAGGCGGGAACAGGAGCCTTACAGACAGGTGGAGGGGTGAGAACATCAAAAATGACAATCGAATGATCAGAGATGGGCAGGTCTGATATTTCCACTATAGACACAGGCAAACCATAGGAAATTGTCAAATCCAATGTGTGCCTGCCCTTGTGTGTGGGCCCATTCACAGACTGAGTTAGATCAAAAGATGAAAGCAGGCTTTTGAAACCATCTACCTGCTGATTGGATGGGCAACAGACGTGTATGTTAAAATCTCCACAAATCAGGATATATTCATATTTGGGTGCAACTTCTGCTAAAAATTCAGAGAATTCCTGGATAAAAACCCTGTTGTATTTCGGAGGTCGATATACAACAGCACACAAGATTGGAGAAACAAGGTCCAATATAAACAACTGCACTTCAAATGAGGAATAATTATTTGCATGTAAATACTTGCATGCATAGTTATCCCTAAAAACCGTGGCCACGCCCCCTCCAGTAGACGCCCGCGGGGTGCTTAAAAAAGAGCAGCAAGGTGGGAGGAGCTCCGTAAAAAGACTGTTATCATCATGTTTTATCCAGGTTTCAGTCAACAAAAGGAAATCCAACCTGTGGCTCTTGAAGAAGTCCTTTAGGATGTAGGTCTTCTTTGAGAGAGACCTCGTGTTGAAGAGAGCAAAGCGCAGCGTGGAGCGGCCTTTCTCCTCAGAACCAAGAGCAACGGGATGAAGGTTTTTCTGTACGGAGCCTCGCCGACAGACGCTGATGCGCCGCGGGCAGCTGAGTTGTCCATAATCCACGGCGGGGACAGTTGACTGGAGCCACCGGACCTCTGAGGAGCGCCGCACGGTGAGACCGAGGTATCTGGGAGGGATCCGCGTGACAGGGTTGCACACTGAAGAACGTGCCAGGTAAGTCCTTAAGCGAACAAGCTCACCACCTCTTTTGCCCCGCTTTCTGCTGCGGCATTTGTGTGGCAGCGGTGCGGGTAGGCGCTGCAGATAGTGAGGCAGAGACGCCAAGAATGGCGGTAGCGTCTTTGAGTGATCGCTATAGCCAGAGATCGCGGATTTTGTCACGGAATCACGAATATCCAGAAGGGTCTGGCGATCATACAACAGTAGTGGTGACACATGTTCAATAAAAACAGAAACAGCAGTAAAGTTAAAATACTGCGCAGAGGTAGACGGCCAGCCGGATACAGTGGCGCCATCTTGCCTCATGGACTTTATGAAAGTAGTTAAAAAAAATGACCAGCAGGAGTCGCCCTGTATTGATCTGTTCATCACACCAAATTTATAAACTTGATATCTTAATAATCAATAGATATGCTGACATGCTGAAAAATAAAAACATCTCCTGTGGTTATTTCTAATTAATCCAGCCTCACTGCACTGTAGCCTTCATTTGTGATCAGTGGAGTCACACAGTTTATTGTCATATTTCATGTTTTTACCATGTAAATATCATAAAACCAGGACAACAGCTCACTTCCATATATATTTCAAACAGTACTTCTGACAGAGAAGTGTCATAATTCATTTCCACATATGACATGAACTCTGAAACTGGAGCCATTACAGTCAGAATGGTCTCTTTGTTGTCACAGTGTACAATGAGATTGGAGAATTTCTCCTTGCAGGCACAGCAAATTAGACAAATGTAAAAAACATACAAAATAAATGTCACAAAGGATTAATATTCTTTTTTTTAATGTGAAAGAATTTTGAATAACAATGTAAAAAGATGAATTGTACACTTTAGCGTGACTGTATTGCAGGAATTGAGTGGATATGACTTTGTGAGCAGCAGCAGAGACACAGCTGCATTGTATTGTTGAGCAGTAGTTTCATGGGAGAGTTTAGGATGGCGATGGCTGTTGGGAATAAGCAGTTTTGCAGTCTGTTTGTCTTCACTTTAATACATCTGTAAAGCCTCTCAGAAGGCAACAGATCAACGAGCTGAGAACTGGATGTGATCTGTCCTTGATGAGGTTCTGAGTTCTGCTGAGGCACCAGGTACAGTAGATGTCCATGAGGGAGGGAAGAGGACAGCCAACAGTCCAGTTTTACTGATATATGCCAAAGAGGTTTTAGAATATACAATCATGTTAACCCAGATTAACAGTATTTTTGCTTAGAAATTAATAAATCAGAGACCCCATGTGGCCAAAGACCAAAACCAACTATGAACCCAGCCTGGATGAGCAGCTCCTCAAATCTTTACCAGGTCAAACTGTCTCTTTTAACCAAGTTGAAACTAAGAGAAGGCCGGTTGTGTGCAGTGCTGTCAACAAAGCAAATGGTGCAAACTTTAAGAAAAGGAAAATATAAAACATGCTTTGTCTTATTTCACACTCCATGTGGAAGCTGCAGTGGTTGTTTGACATTGAGGAGCACGACCAGTCTAAAGTTTGGACACACTTTCTCATTCAATGTTTTTGTCTTTTCTTTGTTTTCATGACTGTCTACATGATAGGAGTTCAGTGAAGGTATCAAAGCTATGAATGAATACTGTCTTTGTTGTCACTACTGGAAATATCCTGGTTAGTTATATATCAAAGTTTCAGACTTTGCACATGGCAATTTCTACATTTAGACAAACCCCATAACTCCTGTTCGAGCTTAAACTCTTTTTGCAGGCAACTGACACTCCAAAGGAGTGAGATAAAAGCAGAGGCGGGGCGTGCCAACAGGCAAACCAGGCATTTGCCTGGGGCCCCGGCTTTTAGGGGGCCCCGCTCGGTGCAAATTGTGTGCAAAAAAGCTTTTTTTTCGGTGTGCATGGATGGAGTGGGGGCCCGATGAATGTCTTGCTTGGAGCCCCCAAGGACCCTTGCCCCACCACTGGATAAAAGATAGAATTTATTAATTTATTGAATGTTCATGTGATTAGAAATATGCAAAAGATAAATAAACACATTTAAATTGGTAGGGGGAGAGTTTGGGACTGAGTCTTTCACTTTAGAAAGACTCCATCTACATAAATCCATACCACCACCCTACACACCACCAGTATGACAACAATCTGAGAGCATGGGTTCACACTGCTGACATGAGACGACCATCAGAACGGATACTGACCATTCCCAAGCACATTAAGAGGACTAATACTGACTCATCCCAGATATTATTATTATAGTCCGGAACAAGGGAAATGTAGTACTGTTATATTTGCTGTGCCTGCACTGGTGAGAAGAAATTCTCCAATCTCATTGTACACTGTACAACCACAAAAACGAATATTGTGAGTCTGATGGCTCCAGTTTCATGTTCATATCTGTGGAAATGAAATATTCTACTAGAAGTTCTGTTTGAAATATGTATTGGAGACAGATTTTGTACTGGTTTAATGATATTTATGTGGTGAAACATGAAAATAAAAATATAACAATAATCTTTTTTTATTTTTAGTGTATCTATCCACATTTCTATTGATTAAGATATTGAGCACGGAACACGGAGTGATGAGGAGATCCACGCAGGGCGACTCCTGCTGGTCATTTTTTTAACTACTTTCCTGAAGTGTAAAAAAAATGCAGTTTAGCGTCTAACAATCAGGACAAAATAGCAGTACAGCACAGAGTGAGCTTGTGTGTTTAACACTAATGCAACTGCTATGATATTTGCAGTACTGACAGGAGGCTGGAGCGTCAGTCAGAGTCATACAGCGTTTTAAGACAGACCTTTACTCTGAAGAGCACGGTGCAATCAGGAGCGAGAAGTGTTAAGCCCCGCCTACCTGTCAAAAATGAAAAAATCAGTGGAAAATCCGTTTTGTCAGTCAGAACGGAAAAACGAGAAAATGAGTTGAATTCTCGTTTTTTCGTTTTTGCCCAAAAACGAAAAAACGAGAAAACGACCTGTTTATTGGAATCTGATGATGTCAATTTAACAGGAAATCAAACTAACAAAAGGTACCTTGTCCTGAAAGCTCATATTTTAGCATGTTGATTAGCGGTATGTGCTAATGAAGGATGTCTAGGCGGTTTTGCTGATTTCCAGAAAAAAGGGTCTAAATAACCAAAAAGATAGCAATGTGTTTCGTTCGGCTATATCGGATAAAAGGGCAGTACTCTCTGATTGACATTGTCCATATAAAATCCTGAATAAATCAGTCATCTTTTAACTTCCCCTTAAACATGGGACGTCGTATGGACGTCCAGATCATGTCCATATTGCGTCCGTCCGTCCAAGACCAATTATAGACCTATTTTGGACGTCCAAAATAGGTGCGGTATTTGGACGTCTTATTATTACCCAATTTCGACGTCTAGATGACGTTGAAGATTTGGACGTCTAAATTAGGACCCAATATCGACGTCTACATGCGGTTGAACATTTGAAAGTCGGGGAAACTTTATGTTCCTTGATTAAAAGTGTTTACCATCTGAACGAGATGAGGAATGACGTATTATGTATGGAATGGGTTTTGATGTATTTTATTTTTGTTTTATTTTGAAGGGTGACAGACAGGAAGTTCTGTGTCTGTGTTCACTTATTGGCTGCCATGGTGTATATTAACTTGACTGAGTGAACCCGGAAGTGGAGGTGTGTCAGATGCTACACTTTACTGCAAAAGCCACGGAGCTGGAGACGCTGCTGTCGGGCTAATTAAGTGTTTTTCCCTTAATCGCTGGTCCAGCGGTTGTCGGGGAACCCTGATTCCTGTTTTGTGGACCGACGGTAGTCTGGAGCCACCCTGGACTGGCTGGTCACAGTCCCTTTTGAGGGCAGTCAGCACCATAGCATGCTGGGACAGCGGATGGAGGAAGAGTTAGCTGCAGATTCATCACTGGTCCGGTATTTTGAGTGCTGTGAAGTTTTTGCAATAAAATCTGTTTAAAAAGAATTGGATTGTGATCGTAGTTTCCTGTACCTGTGAATTTTGGCTTGTCAGCAGGTTGGATGCGTCTTTATGCATTTCGAGTTAGCATCTGCTGGTGATTGATTCAAATGAAGTAATAGGAAAATAACCTTGGCAAGCATGTCACCTTCTGCAGTGGGACTTTATGCATAGTAAGCAGTATAAATAATAATAATTTACAATTGGAAAAGTGTTTATGTGAA
This sequence comes from Salarias fasciatus, assembly GCF_902148845.1. Lineage (NCBI taxonomy): Eukaryota > Metazoa > Chordata > Actinopteri > Blenniiformes > Blenniidae > Salarias > Salarias fasciatus. The sequence goes on from NW_021941230.1 coordinate 17,096,980, forward strand.
TGTTAACCCCGCCTTGTATTTCTTTTTCTTTGAGTCTGTTTGTTTTCATTGTCTCCTAAAGATAGAATTATGTCTAATAAAAGAGCCGCCCAAGCGGTTAAATTTAGTTCGTATTTTCATCAAACTGTGAACTTTGGAGAAACACAAAACAAACATTTTTAAAACCACCACTTTGTTTCGTGTGTATTGCACTGTATTTCAGGAGAAGTAGTTTTCCGTAAAATAGTGGTCACCCTCCCGTTTACTGATGAAATATTCAATAAACTTACAGCTCAACAGGTAAGGCTGAGGATTGCTGAACAGTAAGTCGTGAGTTCAAATCTCGTATGTCACCCGTCTGCAATGAAATGCTAAAGTGATTGAAGGAATATACCTGGAACTCGGAGCGCAAACCCGGTGATTACATTTTGGTCAGTTTAAATTATATTTTCCCCTCTTTTTTTTTGGCCCTTGACTGAAGGTCCTGGTGACGTCGATACCCGACGTCGAAATTACGTAAAAAAAAGACGTCATCTGGCGTTACATTCTGCACCTTGTGGGTACCTCCCTGGGACGTCCAACAATGACCTTAAATAGACGTTGATTCAACGTCTTTTTGCTCAGTGGGTTAGAAAGCTCATTTTTTAGCATGTTGATCAGGAGTATGTGCTGATTTAGGATATGCTGTTGATTTTGAAGAATTTCAAGAGAAAAGGGTCAAAATGACTGAAAATTTTTTTTTTCGTCTGTTGATCAGGAGTATGTGCTGATGTAGGATATGTTGTTGTTTTTGAAGAATTTCAAGAAAAAAGGCTCAAAATGGCTTAAAAATTGTAATTTGGTTTGTCAATATCGGATAAAAGCGCAGTACTCTCTGATTGACATTGTCCATATAACATTCTAGATTAATCAGTCATTTTTTAACTTGGAAAGCTCATTTTGTTCATCAGGAGTATGTGCTGATTTAGGATATGTTGTTGATTTTGAAGAATTTCAAGAAAAAAAGGGTTAAAATAGCAAAAAAGATAGCAATTTGTTTCTTCTGTCCATATCGGATAAAAGGGCGGTATTCCCTTATTGACATTGTCCATATAAAATCCTAGATTAATCAGTCATTTTTTAACTTAGAAAGCTCATTTTTTGTAGGTTGATCAGGAGTATATGCTGATTAAGAATATCTAGTTGTTTTTGCTGATTTCCAGAAACAAAGGGTCAAAATAGCCAAAAAGATTGCAATGTCGTAAAAATCGAAAAATCACAATTCTAAAAGGCCGCAGAATGGGAACCGTTTGTCCTAGAGACACCATTCTCATATCGTTGGACTCGTTTTATTGACCTTAATAACTTATCTTATAATCGGCTCGCAAAACCGTGTAGAACAAAAGTTGGTCCAAACTTCACCTCCAGCTCAGAATGGTGTTGGGGGCCATGGATCTGACAGCACTGAAATTTCCAATTCTGAGAGAGGTTATTTTTTCCCTGGGAGTCCTGGACAAAATCCAACACTGGATTCTTGTTCAGCACCTCAAAGCCATGTGCCATGCTTATTTTGATGACGATTCGATTAACGACTGTGAAATAATTGGCAAGTTTTAATTGTTTCTTAATTAAGACCCATATTGACATTTAGATATCTGAAAATGACAATAGCCATTATATTTTAGCTAATTTACCTAAAACCATAAAACCTAGGAGGCAAAAAAATTAGTATTGTGGTCACACATCACTGCTGATTACGAATCTGCCTTTGTTTCTGGGAAAATCCCCCCAAAAGTAGGTGAAATCCAGAATTAGACTGGCATAAGAGGAGAGATGCAGGTATGTCAATATGGGACAAACGGTTTCTTTAAATGACATGCTTCTCCCACCCGGGAAAACCACCGGGGGGGAGGTGGGGCCCAACGGGGGCCGCAAAAGAAGGTCCCGGACCCCCACTCTTCAATGTCAATTTGGGATGAATAGAACAGCAGGAATGTCAATATGGGACAAGGGACTAACGGTTGACCGTGAATGACAAAAAGTTATCTGTAAATGACATGCTTCCCCCCCAGGACCACCACCAGGGGGGAGGTGGGGGGCAACGGGGACCGCCGATGGGGGTCCCGGACCCCCACTCTTCCATGTCAATTTGGGATGAATAGAAAAGCAGGTATGTCAATATGGGACGAGGGACAAACGGTTGACCATGAATGCCAAAAAGTTATCTGTAATTGACATCGCTTCACCCAAATGGTCGGTTATCCGTCATGGACCGTCACGGATGGCGGCCCCGGAGGCCGTTTGGTTGGGATACTTTTATATGGAAAAGGGGTGCCCTTATGGACGCTTTCCCGAACTGAACTTAGAACTGTGCATAGATTATTCTCAAAAGCTCTGTTTGATTAAATCCAGCAGGCACATATTTCTCATTGACCTCATTGGTAACCAGCTTCGCAACCGTCGTGTATTTCACATCCTTGTTAGCCAACACTGAGTGGGTAGGAAACCAGCAATTGTCAAAGCTCGATTCGACTCTCACAGCCACATTATTCCAGTCCACTGACTTGTATTGAGCCTTGGTCAACAGAACAGGGGAAAACATCGGTGAATGCATCGATTGTGGCATGTTTTTGGCACAACCAACAGTCCTTCAGCTTCTGTTCTCTCGCAAAGTCAGACATCATCCGCAACGCAGAATTGTCCTTAGAAGATGATACCGCCCTCCTTCGAGGAGCTCCCATCTTCTTTCCATCACCACTGGCCAGCACCATGTCATTGTCCTTGGTGGGCCTCCCAAACCACGCAATGTAAGAAGCCAGGTAAGATGCCGGTAGCTCCATGTCCATGTCACGCTTCTCCCTTTCATGATCAGAGGCTCCTTCAGAACCCACAGCTGTCCCAGCAGTAGGAAGATCTCCAAGATCCTGGAGATCGCATCCATCTCGGTTGTATTCCTCCCTTCTCGGTAGAGAGGATGTCTCATCACCCCCCAGCATCCCATGGGATACCAGCACGCCTCCCAGCAGCAGGGCAAGCAGCATAGCCATGCCGCATCTCAGCTGATGTCGTCCGACCCAGCCTCCTTGGGTGCCAGCCGTGTGAATCCATTCGCCCTTTCCTTCCAGCTTCACAGCTGTTCGGGTCACGAGTTGGACCAGGAACGGACCCGTCCATCTGTTGGTTAAACACATTTTATCAAGTGATTTAATCAACACATAGTCACCAATCTTGAAGGGATGGATCGGCTCCTCCGAAGGCTTTGGCAACCTTTTCTGCACCTGCAAATGAAACTTCCTTAGTGACTCTGTTAGTTTCAAGACATATTGAGACAGAAACTCTTCAGTCCACATCAGAGAAGCTTTATGAGGCGGTAGCGGAGGTGTGACCCCTGTACTCATTGGTCTTCCCATTAACACTTATGGGGTGAACCCGGTAGGAGCATTCAGACAAGACCTCATGGCATACAATACCAGTGGAAGGGCATCAGGCCACTTCAGACCCGTTGACATCACTGTCTTTGTGAGTTTCTCCTTCACCGCACGATTCATTCTCTCAACTTGTGTTGAACTCTGTGGGTGATAGGGAACATGCAGTTGCCATTTAAATCCCAACAGGTCAGAGAGTCTCTGTGTTATCTTGGCAGTGAAGGCTGGGCCTCTATCGCTGTTGATTTCCAAGGGCACTCCAAATGTAGGAACGATTTCCTTCAGAAGAATTTTCACAACAGTTCCCGCATCCTCGAAAAATCAATTTGCATATTTACAAAAGGCCCTGTAGGAGGCACCAAATGGTCATGTTTGATCACGTTCTCTCTCGTTCTAGTCTGCTGACAAATCATACATCTGTTTACAAGTGTCTGTGCCACACTTGTAACACCTGAAACAAACCACTGACAGCTGATCATCCTCGCCATTCCACTCTTACCCACATGAGCCGGTCCATGTGCAACACGGGCCAAAACATGAAGCAAAGAGTGTGGACAGACCATTCTGCCATCAGAGCTTGACCACAAGCCAGTCGTTGGCTCTTTAGTGCAACCTCTCTTCACCCATGACTCCACTTCCTGGTCATCAGCATGGTTTTGCAAACCCAGCACATCATCGAAGGGAGGAGTATCTGTAGTATCAGAAGAGGCTGATAAACTTTGGGTTATCACAGGAACAGAGGAAAGTGCAGCTGGTCTGGCTGACTCATCAGCCAGTGCATTTCCATGTGAGACAGGATCATCACCTGAAGTGTGAGCCGCACATTTAACAATTGCCAACCGTTTTGGAAGCAGTATGGCCTGTAACAAATCTGCGACTAATGCGTGATGTCAAGTTTTCTTGCCAGAAGATGTCAGGTAAACCCTCATTTTCCACATGTGGCCAAAATCGTGTGCAACACCAAAAACATACCTGAATCTGTAAACACAGTAGCAACCTGGCCTGCTGCCAGAGTGCAGGCTCTGGTTAAAGCATATAACTCTGCAGCCTGTGCCGATGTTTCAGGAGGTAAAGCACCCGCTTCCAGGACCCCCTCATCACTAACTACTGCGTAACCTGCAAAATGCGAGTTATCTGATGGTTGGAATGCAGATCCATCAGTGTCCAGAATAACGTCTGATTCTGGTATCGGTGTATGCATTAAGTCAGGCCTTGGGGAAGTGCTTACTTCAACAGTCTGCACACAGTCATGCTCCCCCTCCTCCTCCTCGTACACTGGAAGAAAAGTAGCAGGATTAAGTGGAGCTGATTTCTTCAAGGTAATGTTTGGACTACCCAGAATAATAGTTTCATACCCCGACCTTCTGGCAGCTGAAATGTGTTGTGTCTGCGACTTATTCAACAACAGCCACACTGAGTGAGACACTACACAGTCATTATCCTGAACCAAAGGCGCTGTTTTGGTTATCATCTCTGCTGTGGCCGCAACTGCACTCAAGCACTTTGGCATCCCAAGGACTACAGTCGAAAGTCTGTAAGAGAAATAAGTAACAGGGCGAAAATATGATCCATGTCTGAACCAGGATACCTGTAGCAAACCCTCCTTTCTCATGGACATAGAGATGAAAGAGCAGCTTGTAGTCCAGTTATCCCAGAGCTGGTGTCTTGCTTCAGATCTTGGAAGGCTTGCGACATCATCTCTGTCCACTGCACTTTGACTGGAGCATCCTTGTTTGTTGCCGCTCTGAGCACAGAGTCCATAGCTGCATATTAAAAAATCCAGTGACGACAATAGTTTGTCATCCATAAGAGGACATCTCTTTCTTAGTTTGCGGAGGTGGCATGTTGGTCAGCAGTGCAACTCTCTCTGGGGAGAGGAGTCGTTTCCCCTCCTCCAGCACGTATCCAAGGTATTTCACCTTTGGAAGGCAAAATTGCATCTTTGCTCAGGATGCTCGGTGGCCTCCCTCAGCAAGAGGCTTCAGGAGCAAAATAGTGTCAGCTTTACAGGCCTCCTTTGATTTCGATGCAATCAAAAGATCGTCAACATACTGTATCAGAGTGCTCCCCCCTGATAGTTCCAGATCTTCCAGATCTCTTTTCACCGCTGATGCATACACTCCCGGACTAGGGACAAAGCCCTGGGGTAGCCTTGTAAAACAATACTGTTTACCTTTGTAGGTGAATGCAAACAAATATTGGCTTTCAGGATCCAATCTGATTTGAAAAGAATGCAGCAGACAGGTCAACCACTGAATAGTAGCACGCATCTGGAGGTAGAGAAGACAAAATGGTGTTATTATCAGCAACCACAGGTGTGACTGGTACCACAATTTTGTTAATTTCTCTCAAATCTTGGACCAATCTCCATTCATCCGGCTGACCCAGTTTCGGCGTAGGAAGAATTGGTGTATTACATGGCCTTTCTGTCTCAACCAAAACACCTTGATCAATCATAGACCTTATAACACCTTCAATACCTTTAACGGCTTTTGGAGAAAGGTTTTATTGTCTAATTTGTGGCAATTTGGCTCCTTGTTTTAGTGTGACCCTGTGTGGCTTAGCTGAGGTGATTAAGCCAACATGGTTTTTATGTTTAGCCCACAATTTAGCAGGTACTTCAGCCAAATCAGATGGAGGTGCAAATGAAACCCGTTTTGGTGGGTGCTGAAGCTCGAATTTGGTTTCTGGTAAATCAATTGGTGTCTGTGGCATGATCATGTACAAATCTTCACCCAAAGGAACAATTTGCTGTGTGTTAGTCCCCGGTATCTTTTCTCTTAAAGTTTTGCACTTTAAAACCATTTCACCCAGATGATGTGCCTCCCACCCAGTTGTCAAGGCCACAGTGATATGAGGATAGGAGTGACTCACACTGAATGCAGACTGCTGTCTCTCACTCAATTTCACCGGCACTGCACAGCCTTGTGGACCCACAAATAGAACCTGATCACAAGTGAGAGAATCATTAGAATTTAGAAGATTTGCAACTTTCTCCTCATAGCTTACCACTGGGTTAAACACAGCCGTACAATGGCAGTTCAGCAAAGGCCTCATTGCTGCCATCATCGCCGCACAAGCCGGTGAATCTTTGGCAAGCTTCTGGATGTTTTGAACTGAAAAGAAATCTTGCAAATCAAAGTTAGACAATGTCCAGCAGTACAGTTTATCATCTTCAAGAGCCTGCATAGCTTGCATTACTCTCCCTTCAGGCACTGACAGAAACAATCCATCCGGAGTGCAATGTAACCATGCATGCAATTTGCTAAGCAAATCTCTCCCCAGCAGGTTGGTGGGACTGGGATCTGAAATTACAAATGAATCATGCAATTCAGTACTGTTCAAATGTACAGGACTGTTTTTAGACAAATGTTCAATAATAGGAACTCCAGATATTCCAATTGTCCGAACTGTATGCTTACTTGGTGTGCAAACATTTTCATTTGTTTTGACTGCTGACAGGGTCAGTCCACTATCTACCAAAATATCGATTACATTACCATCAATTTCAATTCAAATGACAGGGTTTTCTCTTGGACAATTGGATAATCTGAAAGTAGTTGCGGTGGTTTTTGCAAGTTGGAATGTCTCACTGTTCCCATGACAACCCGATGCGTTCTTTCCCTTGCACTGTGGTTGTTCCTTTTTGCTCTCGTTCCCCTTGTCATCTGATTTCCCTCCATCAGCTTTCAGAAGCGTACACTGTTTAGCCCAGTGACCTGATCGCCCACAAGCCCCTTATTTCTCTCCCTGGGCTGTGTGCCGTATGTTTTCTTGAACATTGTCCAACCAAGCATCCACAGGCTGATCATCCGGCCACTGCCTATCAGCAGAAGATGGAAAGACAAACCTTTTCTGACAGATTGACCATTCCACACCATATGTGGATGCCAGAAGCAGCTTTACATCTGGGAGCAAACCGTTTTAAATGGTACACAACTGTCTCAGCCATTTGAAGAAAAGCACAGGCTGAGATGTAGGAGACGGAGCTTTCGCTACAGCTTCTCTAATCTCACCTGGAGTCCAGGGCTTACACACTGCAGCATCACCTACCATGATCTTAGGCCCTTGCAGTGCCCCTGAACTTCCTGCTTGCTCCTGATCTGACCTGAGGTGCATGGTTCTAGGCTCAACACTCTTCTTCACTTTCTTCTTTCCCTCAATCTTAACTGTCTGTTCTTTCTGTTCTTTCTCACCATCTTCTTCTGACTCTCCTGACTCTCCTCCTTCTGCTCCTCTCACTTCTCTCTCTCTCTCTCTGTTTCCGTCCATTCTCCACAGCCGCCGCTGCAAACAAAAACAAACGTCTTCACTCACCGCAGCGCCTCTCTCCCTCTGCTTGTCTTCCACAGCCATCTTTGTGGCTTGAACACCTTTAAAGGCGTTAAAGGTGAGCTACTGTCGCCTTTAGGGGTGACAGTAGCTCAGTTGATAGAGCAGGTCGTCTTATAACCGGAAGGTTGGCGGTTCGATCCCCGCTCCCGCAGGCGTAAAACTGTCGTTGTGTCCTTGGGCAAGACACTTCACCCACGTTGCCTAGTATGAAAGTTGTGAGAGTGAATGGTTGGTGGTGGTCGGAGGGGCAGATTGGCAGCCTCGCTTCCATCAGTCTGCCCCAGGGCAGCTGTGGCTACAGTAGTAGCTTACCACCACCCAGTATGGTGTGAATGAATAATGCAATGTAAAGTGTCTTTGAGTGTCCTGAAAAGCGCTATATAAAACCAATGCATTATTATTATTATTAAGATTCCCCTGCTTGCCCTGCATGTCAGCTCGCCCTGCACAGGTAAGGCCAGCCAACCACAAACCTGTTTACTGGTTGACAGCTGATGGCAGAGGGCCGCTGCAGAATCTGCACAAACCAGTTTGGTGGTCGTGGCAGTGAGTTCTCATAAATAAAACTGCATTTTTTTTTACATCCTTTTGTATTATGATCTTTTTATTTTTCTGAAAAACGCTTAATTTTCACTGAATCCATCGTAATATATCGTATCGATATCGAGATATCTGGCATGGATATCCAGATATGAAATTTTGCCCATATCGTTCAGCCCTAATTAGTTGGTTGATAAGAATTGATCAAACATTTAGGGACATCTTTGGCTCTTTATGTTTAGCAATTTGCTTTAACAATTCCAATCAACTATGAAATGGTTCTTTTATCTAGTCAAACATTCCCACAGGTAAGGCATTACTTCCTTATTAAGTCTTAAGAAGGAAACATTTGCACTCACCTCGTTTATGTTGTATTTAGATCCCGGACGAGCCCCAAACTGTTGTGGAATTTTTGGTGAATCAGAGCCAAAGATGATGAGTCAAGGTGTTGACGCTGCACAAGGAGAGTTTATTCAGGATTGCAGAGGAAACACACACAGATCAGCTGATCGAGAACGAGGCTGCTGCTCCAAAGAGGATTCAACCCAGTTCTGGCATGACTTCTGGAGATGCCAGTTTATATCTTACGCGAGAACAAGTGGAGACAAACAGGGCGGCCTTGCACATGTCACTGTGTTCCTGAAACCTTGGAACAAAGCATCATTCCATATCAACCTCCAGAGTGAGAAAGGAGAGAACCTCAGTGCAGGTTCTCCGGTTCTCCGGCAGTCTCAACCTCCAGCAGCTTCCCTGAGAAAATCTTCCTGAGTGTTCTGAAGCAGCTCTACCTGAAGCTCTGCTGACTCTAAAGGTCTAAAGACTGGACCTGGGACCTGGTTCCACATGACAGGAGAACCCAGGAACCTCCAGCAGACCAGCACTCTGAGAACCAGGCGTTCTCCTGGAACAATATGGGACTAACAGCTCTGTAGGATCAGAAGGTTCCTGGTTGTTCAGAGCGTTCTAGGTCAAGAGAAGGATTTTAGATTCTGTTCTAGATTTAACAGGAAGCCAGTGAAGAGAAGCTCATAATGTTCTGATGTGTTCTCCTGCTGGTTCTCCTCAGAACTCAGACTGTTGATCCAGTTGTTGGTTCCTGATAACAGGAATTGCAGTAGTTCTACTCTGGGTTCAGTTTTCAGCTCTAAGCCAGCATGTTCCTGATTTTAGAAATATTAACAGCTGAAAGAAGGAGGTTCTGAAAACTGGCTGAAGGCTCTGGTCCTGGTCAGGAGGACCAGGTCTGTCCTGGGTTGTCCTCTGGGCTGTCCTCTGGACAGAGGACCAGCTCTGTCCTGGAGGACCAGCTCTGCCCTGGAGGACCAGCTCTGTCCTGGAGGACCAGCTCTGTCCTGGAGGACCAGCTCTGTCCTGGCTGTCCTCTGGACTCTGTGGAGGATGTGGGTGAGAGGAGGATGTTGGCCCAGCTCACGTCCACATCCTGCTATATTTTAGATTCACATTGTACATAGAGTTAGATCTGTTCTCCTTTTAGATTTCTATTAATTTTTCTATTTAGATTTTACTGTCACTTCTTATTCTTTATTCACACATTTCATCAGTCTTTTTGCCTCCTGGGTCCTGCGAGCCTCTGGGACTCTACATTTCTCCATGGTGAGATTAGTAGTCTAGTGTAGTGTAGGCTAGAACCCCAGGTTCCTCTCAGTGGTTCTGGTTCTGGTCTAAAGGAATTTGCGATGGTGGTGACATGTCCAGGTTCCACTGGGACTGTGGTGGACTGTGGTCCCCCCTCCTCAGTGTCCCCTGTCCAGGTTCCACTGGGACTGTGGTGGACTGTGGTCCCCCCTCCTCAGTGTCCCCTGTCCAGGTTCCACTGGGACTGTGGTGGACTGTGGCCCCCCCTCCTCAGTGTCCCCTGTCCAGGTTCCACTGGGTGCACTAACCGTTCCTCTGGGTTCTCCAGGCTGTGGTACTCCCTCCATCCCTCCCGTCGTGACCGGGTATGCTCGCATTTTGGGCGGTGAGGAGGCGGTTCCTCACTCCTGGCCCTGGATGGTGTCGCTGCAGGTGAGCTCTTCCTCTTCCTCTTCCTCTTCCTCGTCTTTTTCCTCTTCTTCTTTGGTTCCTGACCTCCATTTGTTCTTCTCAGACTCAGAGTGGCCGGCTTATCTGTGGAGGTTCTCTGATCAACGAGTACTGGGTGGTGACCGCAGCTCACTGCGATTTCAGGTCAGAACCACACAAACACTGGTGTCTCAGGTGGAACCCGAGGGGTTGCTGCAGGGAACGGTGAACACATGAATGGTTGTGATGCCCCTTAAAACGTTGCAGATAATTGCACTGCTTTATTTTGTCCTGTTTTTCCTGTTGGCTTTTATTTTGAAGCTCAGTTTTGAATAGGAAGTGGTAACAGAAAGTTACAGCGGCAGCCATCTTGTTTTAGTTCAGTGTGAGACGTGCCTCGTGTTCATCAGCTGCCATCTGCCTCTTACATTGTGCCTTCGACATCATTGTCTGTGAGTTTTGATTTATATTTGAAAGTAGAAACATATTTCTGTATTATTTCTGTACTGTGATTATCAGAAATGTGGTATTTGTCATGCTAAAGATATAGCACTGATGGTTGGTTTATAGGCCATTGCACTGTGTTTCTATGCTATCAAGCTAACTTAGCTCTGTATTAGCATCCGCTAAGAGCGTCTTCCTTTTCTTTTCTACAGTTTTACTCCATCTTGAATCTGTCTGAATGCTTGTTGAGTCCTACTTGAATTCATGTGGAAATCTAAGTAAGTTGGAACTTTGGAAGATAACTGCTGACTCATCTTTGCTTTCAAGAGGAGTTAGGCTACTGCTGAATTGTCATTAGAAACACACCAACGAGAGCAGGATAATGGTTCTAGGTTCAGGAGAAACATCCGATAAAGGAGTGAAACAGCAGAATGTACAGAAATCAGCAGGAGTCACACAGAATCACGGTTCTAACCAACGTTCTCCACAGTTCTAAGCAGAAGGAAACAGTCAGGACCATTGTTCTACACATTGTTCTCAGCAGAATAAATCTGATGGAACCAGCGTTCTAACCACTGTTGTAAACAATATTCTCAGCAGAATGAGTCAGACAGGACCAGTGTTCTAACCACTGTTCTAAGCAGAAGGTATCAGACGGCTCCATTGTTCTAAGGAGAAGAATACCAGACAGGTCTTAGAGAACCAGACAGGTCTACTCTGCTAAGGAGAAGAGAACAAGACAGGTCTACAGTTCTAAATGAAGAGAACCAGACAGTTCCACTGTTCTCAGCAGATGGAACCTGAACGGTCGGTTCCCCTTGAGCGGCTCGTTGTTTGGTCAGTTCATGTGATGTTGAAGCTACCGTGTGTTCGGTTCCCTTGAGCGAAGCGCTGTTTGGTTGGTTCCCCTGATCTCGGTACTGTTTGTTTGGTTCTTGTTGTGCTGAAGCTGTGTGTGTTCCAGGGTCAACGACTATGTGGTCGCTGGTGCGCATAACAGAGCTTCCAGCACACCCGATGATGTCCAGATTCTGAGATCCGTCCTGGTGAGATGCAGCTTCCAGCCAATCACAGCAGCCCGTACTACTCCTCCTCTTCGTCTAACCCCTCCCCCTCCTGACTCCTCCCCCTCCTCTGGCTCCATCCTCTCTTCCAGGTCTTCACCCATCCCAACTACAACGCCAGCACCAAGAACAATGACATCGCTCTCATCAAGCTGTATAAACCCGCCATCCTGGGACCCACCGTGTCCCCCGTCTGCCTGCCCAAGTCCAGCGACTCCTTCTTCGGGATCTGCGTGACCACCGGATGGGGCCTGTTACAGCATAGCTGTGAGATGAGTCCGGAGAGGAGTGTGAGGAGCCAGGTGTGGCTGCAGTGTGTGCTCACTGTGTGTGTGTCTCAGCTTCCCTCATTATCATCAACCTGAGGCAGGCGATCCTGCCCCTGCTGCCCGAGAAAGACTGTAAGGAGTTCTGGGGGGACAAAATCACCAAAGCCATGTTTTGCGCCGGGGCGTCCGGAGTCAACTTCTGTGATGTGAGGCCACGCCCCTTTCCCTGTCCCTCCTGCTGCTCCTCTGATGAGCTGCTCTGATGTTTTTGTTTACACGTTCACTTGTCGTCTGGCAGGGCGACGAAGGCGGTCCTCTGGTCTGCGAGATTAACAAAGCCTGGACTCTGGTGGGCATCGCATCCTGGGGAAGCACCCAGTGCTCACAAGGCAGTGCCGGAGTCTACGCCCGTATGACGGAGTTCCGTGGATGGGTGGACCAGATCCTGGCTGCCAACTAAACACTGACGCAGAGCTTCGACTATCAGGAGAACCAGAACCATATCCTCCACCTGGAGGACTGAGGGTCCAGGTTCCCGACCATGGATCTGCCTGGCAGATAAATATCACAGCTGAAATATGCTGAATGGTAATAAAAGATTTAAAATCAGAAACTGTGCTTCTTTTGTGAATGTGTCTGAGCTGCAGGAGGTGCTCTTTAGCAACAGTACCTCCTGGAACCAACATGGATTTGACTGAATCAATAGAACATGAAGTCATCAACAAAAAATCAATAACAGAACATGTAGTCGTCAACAAAGAATCAATAACCTGAACCTCCGGCAGGATGAACCTCCAGCAGAACTAAACTCAAGAGGGGCGCAGGTAGGTGACGTGTGATGTGGTAAGTGACGCACTTCCTGTGAGACGGCAGATTCAAACTAAGCGCGCTGACAGATTCATTTGTTTACTGAATTTCACTAACTCGGCTCTAAAAAGTCGTAGAAGTAGAGAAACGAGTGTGTTTTAGGTTCACCCTGGAGCACAGTGAAGAGGATTCGACCAGCCTGACAGAGTACATAGATCGCTGCTTCGACCGGATCGTCGTGGGGAAGCCGAATCAAACATCCACCCCCTCTACTTCCTCGTCTAAAGCCAAGAGACAGCGGGAGGAATCGTCTGGAGCCATTTCTCCACCTGCGAACGACTCGACGGACGTTCTTATCTCCATAGATAAGAAACTTTCCAGCCTCGATGCTCGCCTGAACCTGTTGGAAATCCTCCACAAGGAGTTCCAGGCTGTGCGCGAGTCGCTGGAATTCAGCCAGCAGCAGGTCGAGGCGCTCGCGGCGGAGAACGTCAGCCTCAGAGAGTCGGTGAAGACCCTCACGGAGGGGATGACCCGACTGTCAGAGGAAAACAAGAAGATTAAAGAAACGGTGATCGATCTCCAGGCCAGGAGCATGAGGGACAACTTAGTGTTGTCTGGAATCCCGGAGCAGACGGAGGAGGACCCCGAGGCGACGGTGAAAAGTTTCATCAGAACGCAGCTGAAGCTCCCGGAGGAAGCGGTGAAAAACATCTCCTTCCACAGGATCCACCGCCTGGGAGGGAGAAGACCAGGCGAGTCCAGACCCAGACCCATCGTGGCCAAATTCGTTAACTTCCAACAGAAGGAGCAGGTGAAGAGCCAGGGCCGGCAGCTGAAGGGAACCCACTACGGCGTGAACCATCAGTTCCCGAAGGAGATCCTGGATCGGCGCAGAGTTCTGGTCCCGATCAGGAAAAAATCCATCTCGGAGGGCTCCCGCGCCGTCATCGCCGTGGATAAATTATTCATCAACGGCCAGCTGTTCCGTGACCCAAACATCACTCCGTGGCTCTACTGATCTCAGGCGCCGCATTCTCACTGTCCCATAATCACTCTGTAATATTGAGACATAAAACAGCCATAAATTAATTAATAGTCAGTCACTGCCCGTCTCCACTGCACTGCTCACCCTGGATGTGTTTTTTTAAGCATTTGTTTCTTTTTTCACTCTCACTTTTTTCTCTCTTCACCCTTTTTCACTCTCACCCTCTCACGCTTCACTGTAGCTGCACCCGTTACCATAGTAACCCGACACGCGGGGCACACCGGGACATCGGCTTATTGACACACATCACTGTACAGGTTCACGCGCACTCTAAGCATGTTGATAGACAGATTCAGATTCACACTCAGCTGACATGCAGGCTGCACACCAGGAAACAACGGGCTCCATTCAGACACCAGATTCAGTGAAATGCATGTAACACTCATAGCTGTCTAGTCATGAACACTCTCAGTTTCGTTTCCTGGAATATCCGTGGGGCTGGTACAAGGGAAAAGAGATTAAAAATTACCCATCGGCTTCAGGAGTTGCAGGCAGACATTGTCTTATTACAGGAAACTCATCTAACAAACTCATCAGTAGATCTTCTCCGATCAACACATTTTCCACACTTGTACTCAGCCTGTTACAATTCCAGGCAAAGAGGAGTAGCAACTCTTATCATCCATCTATCCATCCATCTTCAGCCGCTTATCCGGGGCCGGGTCGCGGGGGCAGCAGTCTCAGCAGGGATGCCCAGACTTCCCTGTCCCCAGACTCTTCCTCCAGCTCTTCCGGGAGGATCCCAAGGCGTTCCCAGGCCAGCCGAGAGACATAGTCTCTTCAGCGTGTCCTGGGTCTTCCCCGGGGTCTCCTCCCGGTGGGACATGCCCGGAAAACCTCCCCAGGGAGGCGTCTAGGAGGCATCCTGAACAGATGGCTGAGCCACCTCAGCTGGCCCCTCTCGATGTGGAGGAGCAGCGGCTCTACTCCGAGCTCCTCCCTGGTGACTGAGCTCCTCACCCTATCTCTAAGGGAGTGCCCAGCCACCCTACGGAGGAAGCTCATTTCGGCCGCTTGTATCCGGGATCTTGTCCTTTCGGTCATGACCCAAAGCTCATGACCATAGGTGAGGGTGGGAACGTAGATTGACCGGTAAATCAAGAGCTTCGCCTTTCGGCTCAGCTCCCTCTTCACCACAACGGACGATACAACGACTGCATCACTGCAGCCGCTGCACCGATCTGCCTGTCAATCTCACGCATCATCCGTCCCCCACTGTGAACAAGACCCCAAGATACTTAAACTCCTCCACTTGGGCTAGGGTCTCTCTACCTACCTGGAGAGGGCAAGCCACCTTGTTCCGGTCGAGGACCATGGCCTCGGATTTGGAGGTGCTGATCCTCATTCCTGTCGCTTCACACTCGGCTGCGAACCGCCCCAGTGCATGCTGTAGGTCCGGGTTCGATGAAGCCAACAGGACAACATCATCTGCAAAAAGCAGAGATGAAATCCTGTGGTCCCCGAACCGGACCCCCTCCGACCCCTGGCTGCACCTAGAAATTCTGTCCATAAAAATGATGAACAGAACCGGTGACAAAGGGCAGCCCTGCCGGAGTCCAACATGCACCGGGAACAGGTCCGACTTACTGCCGGCAATGTGGACCAGACTCCTACTCCGGTCATACAAAGAACGGACGGCCCTTAACAAGGGGCCCCGGACTCCATATTCCCGGAGCATCCCCCACAAGACACCGCGAGGGACACGGTCGAACGCCTTCTCCAAGTCCACAAAACACATGTGGACTGGTTGGGCAAACTCCCACGAACCCTCGAGCACCCTATGGAGGGTATAGAGCTGGTCCACTGTTTCACGACCAGGACGAAAACCGCATTGTTCCTCCTGGATCCGAGGTTCGACTATCGGTCGGACCCTCCTCTCCAGTACCCTGGAATAGACTTTCCCGGGGAGGCTGAGGAGTGTGATCCCCCTATAGTTGGAGCACACCCTCCGGTCCCCCTTTTTAAACAGGGGGACCACCACCCCGGTCTGCCAGTCCAGAGGCACCGTCCCCGACCGCCACGCGATGTTGCAGAGACGTGTCAACCAAGACAGTCCCTGCACATCCAGAGACTTCAGGTACTGAGGGCGAATCTCATCCACCCCCGGTGCCTTGCCACCGAGGAGCTTACCAACCACCTCGGTGACTTCAGCTTTGGTGATGGACGAGTCCACCTCTGAGACCTCAGCCTCTGCTTCCTCCACGGAAGACGTGGCGACGGGATTGAGGAGGTCCTCGAAGTATTCCTTCCACCGTCCTGTGATATCCCCAGTTGAGGTCAGCAGCTCCTCCTCCACTGTAAACAGTGTTGGCGGAGACCTGCTTTCCCCTCCTGAGGCGCCGGACGGTTTGCCAGAATTTCTTCGAGGCTGACCGATAGTCCTCCTCCATGGCCTCCCCGAACTCCTCCCAGACCCGAGTTTTTGCCTCCACAACCGCTCGGGCTGCAGTTTGCTTGGCCTGCCGGTACCCGTCAGGTGCTTCGGGAGTCCCATGAGCCAGCAAGGCTCGATAGGACTCCTTCTTCAGCTTGACGGCAGCCCTCACCTCCGGTGTCCACCACCGGGTTCGGGGGTTGCCACCACGACAGGCACCAGAGACCTTACGACTACAGCTCCGGGCAGCTGCTTCGACAATGGAGGTGGAGAACATGGTCCACTCGGACTCAATGTCTCCAACCTCCCTCGGGACATGATAGAAGCTCTCCCGGAGGTGGGAGTTGAAAACCATGCTGACAGAGGGTTCCACCAGACGTTCCCAACAGACCCTCACAATGCGTTTGGGTCTGCCAAGTCTGTCCGGTTTTCTCCTCCGCCAGCGAATCCAACTCACCACCAGGTGGTGATCGGTCGACAGCTCTGCTCCTCTCTTCACCTAGATAAAAAAAACTCAATTCCTGATCCAACGACTCCGTTTAGAGAATTTTGAGCATAGTAATAAATCTGGAAGATTCCTGGCGAATCAGTTAAAAACAAACAAGGAGAAAAACAGGATTTCAGCTATTAAAGACTCGGAAAGAAACACCAGCCATGACCCGGCCAAGATCAATAATATCTTTAGAGATTTCTATCAAGGATTATACCGATCACAAATAGACACAACAGATGAGGAAATTAATACTTTTTTAAATGATATTAACCTTCCAAAATTGAAGGATGAAAATAGAATAGTGTTGGATTCTCCTCTTTCAGTGGATGAACTCCATACATCTCTGCAGGATATGCCCAACAATAAAGCTCCAGGTCCAGATGGCTATCCAGCAGAATTCTATAAAAAATTCTGGACCATGTTGGCTCCCACTTTTCATAAAATGGTAATGGAAATAAAAAATAAACGAACAGTACCCTCATATATGAACTTAGCCAAAATAACTTTAATACTTAAACCAGGGAAAGACCCCACACTTCCGTCAAGTTATCGTCCGATTTCATTAATAAATGTAGATCTCAAAATCATCAGCAAAGCCCTGTCCAGGAGAATAGAAAAGATAACCCCGCTCATAATACATCCTGACCAAACAGGGTTCATTAAAGGTAGACATTAATCCACTAACATGCGCAGATTAATTAGGGACCGAGCCCGGAGGGCCACCATGCCCGGAGGGCAAGGTCTCTATTGTTATTCGTGTGTTTCTCGTTAGGCCCGAGCCCCTGGCCTGCCAAGGGCGAAGGGCCTATTGTTTCTGTAACGCACCAACGACTAGTCCAGCGCACAGCGCTCGACCACAGGCCTTTCACACACTCAAACGTACAAAAATGACAAGTCGAGCGTGCAGCGCTCGACCTCAGACGTAGGCCAACATGTCCAGACACACACACCGACATCTACTCACACACACATGTGCAAACACAAAAACACACACACACTCTCACACACAAACATGACTTGTTGAGCGCTACGCGCTCGACCACAGACATTCACACTCTCAAAGACCTCACAGACGCGTCGGGCTTGTCGAGACCTTTCTGAAATATATAACATGTGGGCAGAATAATGGCGGGAAAAAAAATCGGATATTGTTTTTGCAAAAAATATTTAGGCCCGAGCCCCTGGCCTGCCAAGGGCGAAGGGCCTATTGTTTCTGCAACACAGACAACGACTAGTCGAGCGCTCGACCTCAGGCCTTTCACACTCTGAAAACACACAACGATGACAAGTCGAGCGCGCAGCGCTCGACCACAGACATCATGCAACATGTCCAGACACACACACACCGACATGCACTCACACATACACGTGTACAAACACAAAAGCGCACACACACACACACACCACAAGCCTTTCACACACTCAAACGTACAAAAATAGGCCAAATTTGGTGGACACCATCTACACAAGTAGACAATTAAAAGTTATCCAATTCACAAATCTTCAGATCACGGTTTCCACGTGGCAACGCCGCAAAGTTGATGTCAAATTTTGCCATTTTTTCAGTGTGATAAATGGCTGCCATTTCTACATAATGACTCCAATCCCCAGCCAGCACACTCATGTGGGGCCTAGATGGGTTCCACCCGGGCTGATAAGTGGGGCCCAGATTGGCTGCCCAGCTGGGGCCCAGTTAATTTTGTCCTCCGTTTCCATGGAGGCCCCACACGTGTTAGCCCTAATGGGTTGATGATGGGCCCCTGTTGGGATTCATACAAGTCCCACATGGGCAGAGCTGGTTTTCCCCACTAGGGGCCCACAGAACTTCTCTTACATGGGGTGATGAAGGGACCCTGTTGGGCTTCATACAGGTCCCATATCAGCAAAACCAGTATCTCCCAGGTGGGTTCATGGGTTGATGATGGGACCCAACTAGGTAGCGCTCCTGTGGGCCACAGCAGATGCATATGGGCCAATATATATTTAGCTTACTAAAGAAGGGTGTATAAAAATAAACCAAAATGTAATTTATGTATTTAATGAACAGAGACCGTTGATACTCCCTTCAATATAGCAGCATTGGTGTTGAATATGATACATCACATAATCTAACTGAAGAGCAAAAGAATGAGATTAGAAGAATATAAAGCTAATTATGTAGAATTTATTTTTATCCACAGACTGAGTCATGATGACACCAACTGTCAAATTTGTTTTAAAGTTTCAGGCGAGAAGCTAACAAGTTTCAAGTGAGAAGCCAAAATCAATCACCAAACTTCATGTAACTTGATATTGGAATTTAGATTTGAACATTTCACAAATATACACGCATTATAAACTCAAAGTTTCTCCAAAAGAGGTAATGGTTATTGAACAGAGATTAATCAAAAACTATCAAAACATGGAATCAATATATGATACTTCCGTTTACTCTTTAAAGTTGAAATAGAGTCTCTAGAATTAATGCATGTCAGAGCAGTAGATGTTATAATGGCACATTGATCCCGAACAAGACACACATTTTGATATATTCAGTATTTTGGCCGAGTCCTCTCAAGCTGTAGAGTAGTGAATCAAATTTTGTGTGGAAAAATTAATAATGACAAACACGCAGCATAACAATAGTGCCAAAGGGCAACGGCACAAGGCATTTTCCTCAACAGCTACGAGTAATAAAGATGCCGTTTTGAACCAGCAAAACAAACATTTCACAACTCTTGAAATAAAAAGTAATCAGAGTGCAGTGTCCATAGTCAGATCATCCTATCATCACCCAGTGACATCACCAATGCCCAATGCTATTGTCCGGGGGTGGTGGTGGAGGGGGGGATCTGAGTGCGGTCCAGAGAGAGCAGCTGTCCTATCTGTTCCAACGACCCTTCAAATAGAAGAAGAAAAAACAAGATGAAGACAAACCTTGCCATGTTTATTAGTGATTTGAGATTGCTGATTACTGTGGTTTACAGGGTAGCTCAAAGGTTCTCCAAATTAAATGTAAGACTTTTATAGACCTGTTAATACCGCTTTCAATGAAATGTACTGCCAAGATATACTGTCAAAAATATTAAAATGTATTATAAATCAGTATAGATTTTAAGCCTCAGAAAACAATTATTTCCTAAATATTTATACCCATTCATATTGCCTGGGATAATCTTAACTCAAACTTTGACACTGAAATTCTGAAATTAAAAACAGCAGCAGCAACACCCCAGCTAAGTTCAAGCCATATGAATCAATCACAGCTAAATTGTCATGAAATTAAAATCCAAAATGGCAACAAAAAAAGTCAACAGGAAGAAAAAAAAGGTAAACCATCAAGCATGCTTAATATTTATTGCACATTTATACAATTGAGTGCAACAACATTAATGTACTTTTTAAAATTAGGCCAGCGGTTTTCAAAGTGTGAGGTGCGGCTCCCCTGGGGGGCGCCAGAGGGTTTCAGGGGAGGCGCGGTGCCACAGAGAATAAAGAAAAAAAAAAATGTGTGGGCTTCCGAAGCAGCCGCGCAGTGTGTTCTGTGAGATCCCCCCCCCCCCCCCCCCCCCCCCCCCCCCCCCCCCCCCCCGACCCCGACCCTTCCCCCCTTTAGGGATGGGAATTGAGAACCGTTTTTTGTGGAGAACCGGTTCCTCATGTCTCAATTCCAAGGAATCATTTGGCTGTCTCCTTAACGATTCCACTTATCAGTTCTGCTGTGTGCGTGATGACGTACCATGGACTCCCAGCAGCCCCGGCAGTTGCGGTCCGCTCTGGCGCTGCTACAGAGCTGCGGACCGGAAACTTTCAGCAAGGATCATATGTTTCCTCACTCTGGAGTCCGGCTGCTTCAATCCAAACAGAACCAAGTCGGGTGCCAGATGTAAAGTAGATACGTGTTCCTAAATCAGTGATTTCAAAATAAAATCTGTGTCGTGTTTTTGCCTTCACATTGTTTTTTGTAATTCTGCTGGTAGAATATATGACAAACAACGTGATCTAATCATTATATGCATTAGAAGAATTAACAATGTTGTACTTATTGTAGGAAAGTCAAACGACACCAAAATTACACAAATCAAAGCTCCATGACTGGAGCGGCTGTGTTGCCAGATTGGGCGAGTTTCTGCACAATCAAGCTTCTTTTGAACCCAAGGTGGGCTGATGGAATGGCTGTGTGTTTGTGATGTGTTTTTTTAAATGCAAATCCATTTTTTACGGTTTTAACATGCGTTTTCTACAGAGATGGAGGTTTGGACTGCTTTCTATTGTTGGACGGTTTTAATATTATATTTGGGGCAGATCTGGCAACCTCCATCAGCTGACAGCAGACACACAGAGACTGTGTGAGTGACAGCACTGCAGAGCTGGACCAGACACGCAAGGGCATCCAGTGTGAGGCGGTGTAATTTGGTTTTGAGCTTTCCAGCCTGGCGTCAGGAAGAAGCTCCAGAGTTTTGCTGTATTTCACAACAAAAGATGAAACTGGGGCTACTTGCAGCTTGCAAAGTTTTCATGACATGGATATTTTTTTCTTCTGTTCAGGATGAAGATATAAAAGAGTTAATGCAAACACCCCATTTGTATTATTTCATTTCTCACTCAATGAGAATCAATAAGAGAATTGTCAAGGAGTCGTAACGCTAAGCAGTATGGTTAATGGAATTGTGGAATTGGAATCGCTAAATTCTTCACAATTCCCATCCCTACCCCTCCCACGGTAGAAGTGAGCACCGCTTGGCCCCCCCGCTCAGACGATATGAGTAAGTGGGTAAAGGGGGGCCACCATGCTTTTGACTTCTCTTTGGGGAGGCTCGCTGTTCCACACTTTGAAAACCCCTGAATTAGGCTATTAAAAAATTGTAATAAATTAGGTGTGCCCACGGTAGCTCACCCGGAGGCACATGCATGCTGCTGGGGCGGAGTCCTTACTGCAACAGCCAGGGCCCTGTGCTGCATGTCACCTCCCCTCTCCGCCCTGCCTATTCTGTCTGTCTCCACCGCGACCACTGCAGAAATTAAGTGAGAAATCACCAAAAAAACAAAAACAAAAACCTAAGTAATAAATTAATGATTCTCATCTTTCAGAGATAATTCTTTTAACAAACCAAATGCCAGGTATTTGTCTTAATGCCAAAATTCATGCCACGATCATGAACATAGCAAAAACTATCAAAAAATAAAAAGTGCGAAGTGCAGAAAAAGCACCTAACCATGCTAATGTTGTGGCTGAATAATGTCTAAACATTTTGTAAATTGTACTATCATGTAAGACCTTGCATATCTTCAGACTCTCCGCCACTTGCTCTCATGGCACGGTTTCCTCCCCTGTCCCTGGCACCAATGAACCATTTGGATGCAGCCTTTTCAGCATCCTTCCTTGTGATTTCCTTAGTGAGGGAATTTTTTTTCAAACTGCCTGCAAGTAACATCCAGAAAGAGCATAAGAGTGAGTTACAATTCCACATTTAAGCATTAATTTAAAGGAGTTGCAGTATCTCCATGTAAACATTTTTTTTCAGAAAACAGATTTCATTTAAGATGTTCATTAAACAAACAAGCAGTGACAAACGTATAATGACACAAAAAATGAGCCCTAATGGGGCGTTCACACCGGCAGCGAGTACCACGGCGAGGGCGGCCGATTTACATAGAAAATTTATGGTTTTCACGCGGCCTGGAAGCGGCGAGCGGTCACGCGGTGAGAATTCAGCGAACTCAGCGGCAGCTGCTCTGCCGCTCTACTCGCGCCGCTGAAAGTTGGGAAAGTTGAACTTTTGAGGGAATTCGCAAGCAGCGAACCAATCACAGAGCCGCTCTATATGACATCATTTATGACGTCATATAACAGTTCATCAAACTGGGCCCGGGAGAGATGGAAGTACCGCTGAAAGCGTCCTTCATCCTGGCGCAGCTCCTGGAGTAAATGGTGAAACTCACCATACTCTGAACGCCTCTGCAAAATATTATGAATCCAGACACGTCGCCTGGACTCGCGACGACAACGTTGTCGGGCTTTATCAAGCAAATAAAGCAGACCGCCGGCAACAGACAAGCGAGGTCAGCGGCAGCCGCTGTTGATTCACAAAATGCACACGCGGTCAACCAGGGGCGAATCTCGCCGTGCTACTCGCTGCTGGTGTGAACACGACATAAGACTGATGAATATCATTCTTTTCCAGTCTCACATTAAAGGAATAGTTGTGGATTTTTGACATGAATCTGTATGGCATCCCCGTCAACAGTGTTCATTCACACAGACTGACCCCTGACAGCGTCCAGTGTGCAAAAATCCACACCTATCCCTTTAAACAAGTGTAATCCTATTGCATGGCTGGTTCAGGACATAATTGCATAAAAATGATGTGACATTGAACACTGCATACATCATCTGTTGACAATGACAAAAACTCCTGGTTGCAGCCCTACTCCCATGGAAAGTAAACATACCGTACACAACTTCAAACAATTGAAGCTTTCGGAATTCTAGTTTCCCGTGGCGGCCAACAAAGTTGTATTTTCTGGCTAAAGCATTGTCCATCAGGAAGCCCATCATCCTCCTCATTGCCTCATCAACAGTAGCCCCCCCCCCGATATCAGCCACCACAGCAACCTAAAAGAACAAAATATGTTCATGAAACTGGTAGGCATCCCAGAAGTAATGACAGAAGCAAAAAGCATGTTGCATGTTGGTCTTCATTTCAATATTCTAATAAGTCCATGCTCTCTCAAATACAGTTAACCAGAAGTTAAACCTGCCTCCTTGGAGAATTAATTGAGGCCAAAATTTAGACCTAGACTAATACTTATCCTTCCTCTTGTATCGGCTTAGTTTAATCTAGAACAGGCTTAATCAATTGCTATTTTAATTTAAGTCTATGCAAGTCCCATTGAGTTAAGTAAATTTAAAGGTTCATTTTAGTCCTGCTTAATTTGTATGTGAAATCAGTTAAGTCTTGCGGGAAAATTCTAAGCTTGTGACTTGTTCTTCAGTACATGCTGATGTAGTTTCCAGAGGATAAGAATCTGATATAAAAATAGAAAAAACAGGTTCAGAATTGAGCGTGGACACGAACTGAAATGGTTAAAGAGTCAAGTCAGAATCTCTGTGGTTTGATGTTTAGTTTATCTCCTGTGCTACTGTTAGTACATTAATGTCTTGTCATGTCATTAATGTATGTCTTATTAACCCTTATAAATTAAATATGGTTCTTCAAAACAAATTCTCAACAGACAATGAGAGCAGGCTGTTAAAGAATCTCTGTTGAAAACAAGCACCGAGACCCAGGGAGATGTGAGAGTAGCTGCTGGCTAACAGAGCAGAGAACAGGAGACAGGCGCTGGTCATTCATTTTCTACCACTTCTCCCTTTTGGGGTCGCGGGTGGCTGGAGCCGATCCCAGCTGCTGTGGGCGAAGGCGGGGTAGACCCTGGACAGGTCACCAGTCTGTCGCAGGGCTGACATATAGACATACAACCATTCACGCACACATTCATTCCTAGGGGCAATTTCGGGCGACCAATTAACCTGACATGCATGTTTTTGGACCGTGGGAGGAAGCTGGAGTACCCGAAGAGAACCCACGCACACACATGGAGACGCTGGTCATTTCTATTGAATTAATAAATACATTAATTCATTTTGTTCATTAACATTAAAAACACTCTTTTATGGTAAAATACGAATAAAATGTAAAAAAAAAAATGGAATTCCAAAAAATTAAAACAAAATTTGGGAATAAATTGAACGGAACTACTGGTTACGTTAATACTGAAATCTAACTGGATACATTCATTATTACTGGACTACAATGCATTATAATTCATTGTCCAGAGAGATATACAAAGAATTAAAGCCGCAAGCGGCATTGGTCGGGACCGAGCCTCCCCGCCGGCCAGCGACTGAGACGTCCACCCACTAACATGAAGCTTTTAGAATCTGTCCTCCATTAACACAGAGTTGTTAGCATCTCCCATCCACTAACATGGAGTAGTTAGCATCTCCCATCCACTAACATGGAGTAGTTAGCATCTTCCATCCACTAACATGGAGTAGTTAGCATGTCCCATCCACTAACATGGAGTAGTTAGCATGTCCCATCCACTAACATGGAGCTGTTAGCATCTCCCATCCACTAACATGGAGTAGTTAGCATCTCCCATCCACTAACATGGAGTAGTTAGCATGTCCCATCCACTAACATGGAGTAGTTAGCATCTCCCATCCACTAACATGGAGTAGTTGGCATCTCCCATCCACTAACATGGAGTAGTTAGCATCTCCCATCCACTAACATGGAGTAGTTAACATGTCCCATCCACTAACATGTAGCTGTTAGCATCTACCACCCACTAACATGGAGCTGTTAGCATCTCCCATCCACTAACATGGAGCTGTTAGCATCTCCCATCCACTAACATTGAGTAGTTTGCATCTCCCATCCACTAACATGGAGTAGTTAGCATCTCCCATCCACTAACATGGAGTAGTTAGCATCTCTCATCCACTAACATGGAGTAGTTAGCATCTCCCATCCACTAACATCAAGCTGTTAGCATCTCCCATCAATTAACATTGAGTAGTTAGCATCTTGCATCCACTAACATGGAGTACTTAGCATCTCTCATCCACTAACATGGAGTAGTTAGCATCTCCCATCCACTAACATCAAGCTGTTAGCATCTCCCATCAATTAACATGGAGTAGTTAGCATCTTGCATCCACTAACATGGAGTAGTTAGCATCTTGCATCCACTAACATGGAGTAGTTAGCATCTCCCATCCACTAACATGGAGTAGTTAGCATCTCCCATCCACTAACATGGAGTAGTTAGCATGTCCCATCCACTAACATGGAGTAGTTAGCATCTCCCATCCACTAACATGGAGTAGTTAGCATGTCCCATCCACTAACATGTAGCTGTTAGCATCTACCACCCACTAACATGGAGCTGTTAGCATCTCCCATCCACTAACATTGAGTAGTTAGCATCTCCCATCCACTAACATTGAGTAGTTAGCATCTCTCATCCACTAACATGGAGTAGTTAGTATCTCCCATCCACTAACATCAAGCTGTTAGCATCTCCCATCAATTAACATGGAGTAGTTAGCATCTTGCATCCACTAACATGGAGTAGTTAGCATCTCCCATCCACTAACATGGAGTAGTTAGCATGTCCCATCCACTAACATGGAGCTCTGAGCATCTGTCTTCCTCTAACATGGAGTAGTTAGCATGTCCCATCCACTAACATGGAGATGTTAGCTTCTCCCATCTGCTTTTGAGAGTCACTGAATGAAGGCAATCAGTGGCAGAGTTTGATTGACAGCTGCTGTCAGCTGTGTAACTGCAATGCATGCCCATATATGGTAATGTGAGTTAGAGTGGAGAGAGGAGAAAATAAAAGTCTTTTTTGGGGAAACAACTGCTCCTTGTTCCTTTGCTGTTTGGCATAACTGAACAAAAAATATCATGTTTGATAGGAAAATTTGTTGTCTTTCAGTTGGTGAGGCTTTAAGAGCAGTCAGACTTTTAGTTTGGACCCCAGAGGCCTCAGTTTGTGAGAAGCGCAAGATTTTTCCCCATCCGGCTCCATTATAACTGAGAGCAAAAAACATGAAGAGCGCACACCTTTTCTTACCTGTGTAAATGTACAAATATCATAATAGTTTCCCCACTTATGGTACATCATCTTGTTCGGGAGAACTTGCTGGAACTTTGCGTGTGCTCGGTTTGTTGATAGGAGTCACGGTTTAGCCGCAGTCGCCACTTGTTCGAGGTGCTGAAAAAAGGCGACTTTTTTCCTTTTTTCCCCATTATAACGGATGAGGGCCGGAGCAAGGCAGGATTTCAGACTTCCAACTTTGAACGCTAATAAAATCCACACCGTTAGACTTTTGACAAAGTTGTTCACAACTTTTGTAGAGAAAATTGTCCTCTTTCACGTCGTGTGACTATTATGTCTGTACGACAAACGGTCTCGGAGGAGATAATTTTTTCGTGAGGAGTGATTTTGAGCAAAATTTTACTTTGAAAGGGAAATAGCGGACTTCCTGTTGGATTTAGGTCCGGGGTGTCAGCGCGTGAAATGTAGATCTCGATGAGACGAACGCGTGAGTGTTGGTTTGATCTCGCTACGACATTCCTGCGGGCCGTAGCGACTGTTTTAGACGTTTTTTGGGATCTAGGTGGCGCTAGAGAGCAGATGTTGTTTTTTTTTTCCATTTTATAAAATTTTTCGCCGGTCATGATGTGCGTGCCAAATTTGGTGAGTTTTCGTGCATGTTTAGGGGGTCAAATTTGCGTTTACTTGGTAGGTCAGTATAATAATTAAAGCCGCAAGCGGCATTGGTCGGGACCGAGCCTCCTTGCCGGCCCACGACTGAGACGTCCACCCACTGACATGGGAGTTGTTGGCATCTGTCATCCACTAACATGGAGTAGTTAGCATCTCCCAACCACGAACATTGAGTAGTTAGTATCTCCCATCCACTAACATGGAGTAGTTAGCGTCTGCCATCCACTTACATGGAGTTGTTAGCATCTCCCATCCACTAACATGTAGCTCTTTGCATCTGTCTTCCACTAACATGGAGTCGTTAGCATCTTCCATCCACTAACATGGAGTAGTGAGCATCTCCCATCCACTAACATGTAGGTGTTAGCATCTCCCATCCACTAACATGGAGCTGTTAGCATCTCCCATCCACTAACATGGAGTAGTTAGCATCTCCCATCCACTAACATGGAGTAGTTAGCATCTCCCATCCACTAACATGGAGCTGTTAGCATCTCCCATCCACTAACATGGAGTAGTTAGCATCTCCCATCCACTAACATGGAACTGTTAGCATCTCCCATCCACTAACATGGAGTAGTTAGCATCTCCCATCCACTAACATGGAGTACTTAGCATGTCCCATCCACTAACATGGAGTAGTTAGCATCTCCCATCCACTAACATGGAGTAGTTAGCATATCCCATCCACTAACATGGAGTAGTTAGCATCTCCCATCCACTAACATGGAGTAGCTAGCATCTCCCATCCACTAACATGGAGTTCTTAGCATCTCCCATCCACTAACATGGAGCAGTTAGCATCTCCCATCCACTAACATGGAGCTCTTAGCATCTCCCATTCACTAATAGTGAGTTGTTAGCATCTCCCATCTACTAACATGGGATTGTTAGCATCTCCCATCCACTAACATGGAGCTCTTAGCATCTGTCTTCCACTAACATGGAGTAGTTAGCATCTCCAATCCACTAACATGGAGTAGTTAGCATGTCTCATCCACTAACATGGAGTAGTGAGCATCTCCCATCCACTAACATGGAGTTCTCAGCATTTCCCACCCACTAACATGGAGCTCTTAGCATCTGTCTTCCACTAACATGGAGTAGTTAGCATCTCCCATCCACTAACATGGAGCTGTTAGCTTCTCCCATCTGCTTTTGAGAGTGACTGAATGAAGGCACTGAGTGTCAGAGTTTGATTGACAGCTGCTGTCAGCTGTGTAACTGAACTGTATGCCCATATATGGTAATTTCAGTTAGAGTGGAGAGAGGCGAAAATAAAAGTTTCTGTTTGGGAAACAACTGGTCCTTGTTCCTTTGCTGTTTGGCATAACTGAACAAAAAATATCTCGTTTGATAGGAAAATTTGTTGTCTTTCACTTGGTGAGGCTTTCAGAGCAGTCACACTTTTAGTTTGGACCCCAGAGGCCTCAGCTTGTGAGAAGCGCAAGATTTTTCCCCATCCGGCTCCATTATAACTGAGAGGCAAAAAAATGCAGAGCGCACACCTTTTCTTACCTGTGAAAACATACATATAACATGGTATTTTCCCCACTTATGTTACATCATCTTGTTCGGGAGAACCTGCTGCAACTTTGCGTGTGCTCGGTTTGTTGATAGGAGTCACGGTTTAGCCACAGTCGCCACTTGTTCGAGGTGCTGAAAAAAGGCGACCTTTTTCCTTTTTCCCCCATTATAATGGATGAGGGCCGGAGCAAGGCAGGATTTCAGACTTCCAAATTTGAACGCTAATAAAATCCACACCGTTAGACTTTTGACAAAGTTGTTCACAACTTTTGTAGAGAAAATTGTCCTCTTTCACGTCGCGTGACTCTTATGTTTGTACGACAAACGGTCTCGGAGGAGATAATTTTTACGTGAGGAGTGATTTTGAGCAAAATTTTACTTTGAAAGGGAAATAACCGACTTCCTGTT
This sequence comes from Salarias fasciatus, assembly GCF_902148845.1. Lineage (NCBI taxonomy): Eukaryota > Metazoa > Chordata > Actinopteri > Blenniiformes > Blenniidae > Salarias > Salarias fasciatus. The sequence goes on from NW_021941230.1 coordinate 17,125,981, forward strand.
GGATTTAGGTCAGGGGTGTCAGCGCGTGAAATGTAGATCTCAATGAGACGAACGCGTCAACGTTGGTTTGATCTCTCTACGACATTCCTGCGGGCCGTAGCGACTGTTTTAGACGTTTTTTGGGATCTAGGTGGCGCTAGAGAGCAGATGTTGTTTTTTTTTCCATTTTATAAAATTTTTCGCCGGTCATGATGTGCGTGCCAAATTTGGTGAGTTTTCGTGCATGTTTAGGGGGTCAAATTCGCGTTTACTTGGGCGTAAGTATAATAATAGAGGAGGAGGAGAACGACAAACGAACGAATAACAATAGAGACCTTGCCCTACGGGCAAGGTGGCCTGCGGCCACCTTGCCCTCCGGGGCTCGGTCCCTAATTAAAGCCGCAAGCGGCATTGGTCGGGACCGAGCCTCCCCGCTGGCCCACGACTGAGACGTCCACCCTCTAACATGGGAGTTATTAGCATGTCCCATCCACTAACATGTAGCTGTTAGCATCTGTAATCCAAAAACATGGAGTTGTTAGCATCTCCCATCCACTAACATGGAGTAGTTAGCATGTCTCATCCACTAACATGGAGTCGTCAGCATCTCCCATCCACTAACATTGAGTAGTTAGCGTCTGCCATCCACTTACATGGAGTTGTTAGCATCTCCCATCCACTAACATGGAGTAGTTAGCATCTCCCATCCACTAACATGGAGCTGTTAGCATCTCCCATCCACTAACATGGAGTAGTTAGCATCTCCCATCCACTAACATGGAGTAGCTAGCATCTCCCACCCAATAACATGGAGTAGTTAGCGTCTCCCATCCACTAACATTGAGTTGTTAGCATGTTCCATCCACTAACATGGAATTGTTAGCATCTTCCATCCGCTAACATGGAGTAGTTAGCATCTCCCACCCAATAACATGGAGTAGTTAGCGTCTCCCATCCACTAACATTGAGTAGTTAGCATCTCCCATCCACTAACATGGAATTGTTAGCATCTTCCATCCGCTAACATGGAGTAGTTAGCATCTCCCATCCACTAAGAATGAGTTGTTAGCATCTCCCATCCACTAACATGGAGTACTTAGCATGTCCCATCCACTAACATGGAGTAGTTAGCATCTCCCATCCACTAACATTGAGTAGTTAGCGTCTGCCATCCACTTACATGGAGTTGTTAGCATCTCCCATCCACTAACATGGAGTAGTTAGCATCTCCCATCCACTAACATGGAGTAGTTAGCATCTCCCATCCACTAACATGGAGTAGTTAGCATCTCCCATCCACTAACATGGAGTAGTTATCATCTCCCATCCACCAAAATGGAGTAGTTAGCGTCTCCCATCCACTAACATTGAGTTGTTAGCATGTTCCATCCATTAACATGGAGTTGTTAGCTTCTCCCAGCTGCTTTTGAGAGTCACTGAATGAAGGCAATCAGTGGCAGAGTTTGATTGACAGCTGCTGTCAGCTGTGTAACTGCAATGCATGCCCATATATGGTCATTTCAGTTAGAGTGGAGAGAGGAGAAAATAAAAGTCTTTTTTGGGGAAACAACTGCTCCTTGTTCCTTTTTTTTTTTGCAAAACTGAACAAAAAATATCACGTTTGATAGGAAAATTTGTTTTCTTTCAGTTGGTAAGGCTTCCAGAGAAGTCAGATGTTCAGTTTGGACCGCAGGGGCCTCAGTTTGTGAGAAGCGCGAGATTTTTCCCCATCCGGCTCCATTATAACTGAGAACAAAAAAAATGCAGAGCGCACACCTTTTCTTACCTGTGAAAACATACATATAACATGATATTTTCCCCACTTATGTTACATCATCTTGTTCGGGAGAACCTGCTGGAACTTTCCGTGTGCTCGGTTTGTTGATAGGAGTCACGGTTTAGTCGCAGTCGCCACTTGATTGAGGTGCTGAAAAAAGGCGACTTTTTTCCTTTTTTCCCCATTATAACGGATGAGGTCCGGAGCAAGGCAGGATTTCAGACTTCCAACTTTGAACGCTAATAAAATCGACACCGTCAGACTTTTGACAAAGTTTTTCACAACTTTTGTAGAGAAATTTGTCCTCTTTCACGTCGTGTGACTCTTATGTCTGTGCGACAAACGGTCTCGGAGGAGATAATTTTTTCGTGAGGAGTGATTTTGATCAAAATTTTACTTTGAAAGGGAAATAGCGGACTTCCTGTTGGATTTAGGTCAGGGGTATCAGCGCGTGAAATGTAGATCATGATGAGTCGAACGCGTGAGTGTTGGTTTGATCTCTCTACGACATTCCTGTGGGCCGTAGCGACTGTTTTAGACGTTTTTGGGGATATAGGTGGCGCTAGAGAGCCGATGGTGTTCGTTTTTGTATTTTATAAAATTTTTCGCCGGTCATGATGTGCGTGCCAAATTTGGTGAGTTTTCGTGCATGTTTAGGGGGTCAAATTCGCGTTTATTTGGGCGTTAGTATAATAATAATAATAAACGAACGAATAATAATAGAGACCTTGCCCTCCGGGCATGGTGGCCTGCGGCCACCATGCCCTCCGGGCTCGGTCCCTAATTAAAGCCGCAAGCGGCATTGGTCGGGACCGAGCCTCCCCGCCGGCCAACGACTGAGACGTCCACCCACTAACATATAGCTGCTAGCATCTTTCATCCACTAGCATAGAGTTGTTTGCATGTCCCATCCACTAACATGTAGCTGTTAGCATCTGTAATATTGGACTTGTTAGCATGTCCCATCCACTAACAGGTAGCTGTTAGATTCTGTCATCCACTAACATGGAGTTGTTGGCATCTCCCATCATCTAACATGTAGCTCTTAGCATCTGTCATCCACTAACATGGACTTGTTAGCATCTCCTATCCACTGACATTGAGTAGTTAGCATCTCCCATCCACTAACATGTAGCTGTTAGCATCTCCCATCCACTAACATTGAGTAGTTAGCATCTCACATCCACTAACATGGAATTGTTAGCATCTCCCATTCACTAACATGGAGTAGTTAGCATCTCCCATCCACTAACATTTGGGTGTTAGCATCTCCCATCCACTAACATGGAGTATTTAGCATGTCACATCGACTAACATGGAGTAGTTAGCATCTCCCATCCACTAACATGGAGCTGTTAGCATCTCCCATCCACTAACATGGAGTAGTTAGCATCTCCCATCCACTAACATGGAGAAGTTAGCATCTCCCATCCACTAACATGGAGAAGTTAGCACCTCCCATCCACTAACATGGAGTAGTTAGCATCTTCCGTCCACCAACATGGAGTAGTTAGCATTTCCCATCCACCAACATGGAGTTCTCAGCATTTCCCACCAACTAACATGGAGCTCTTAGCATCTGTCTTCCACTAACATGGAGTAGTTAGCATCTCCCATCTACTAACATGGAATTGTTAGCATCTCCCATCCACTAACATGGAGTAGTTAGCATCTCCCATCCACTAACATGGAATTGTTAGCATCTCCCATCCACTAACATGGAGTAGTTAGCTTTTGCCATCTGCTTTTGAGAGTCACTGAATGAAGGCAATCAGTGGCAGAGTTTGATTGACAGCTGCTGTCAGCTGTGGAACTGCACTGCATGCCCATATATGGTCATTTCAGTTAGAGTGGAGAGAGGAGAAAACTAATGGCTTTTTTGGGGAAACAACTGCTCCTTGTTCCTTTGCTGTTTGGCATAACTGAACAAAAAATATCACGTTTGATAGGAAAATTTGTCGTCTTTCAGTTGGTGAGGCTTTCAGAGAAGTCAGACTTTTAGTTTGGACCCCAGAGGCCTCAGCTTGTGAGAAGCGCAAGATTTTTCCCCATCCGGCTCCATTATAACTGAGAGGGAAAAAAATGCAGAGCGCACACCAACTTATACCTGTGAAAACGTACATAAATCATGACAGTTTCCCCACTTATTTTACATCATCTTGTTCGAGAGAATCTGGTGAGACTTTACGTGTGCTCGGTTTGTTGATAGGAGTCACGGTTTAGTCGCAGTCGCCACTTGTTCGAGGTGCAAAAAAAAGGCGACTTTTTTCCTTTTTTCCCCGTTATAACGGATGAGGGCCGGAGAAAGGCAGGATTTCAGACTTCCAACTTTGAATGCTAATAAAATCCACACCGTTAGACTTTTGACAAAGTTGTTCACAACTTTTGTAGAGAAATTTGTCCTCTTTCACGTCGTGTGACTCTTATGTCTGTACGACAAACGGTCTCGGAGGAGATAATTTTTTCGTGAGGAGTGATTTTGAGCAAAATTTTACTTTGAAAGGGAAATAGCGGACTTCCTGTTGGATTTAGGCCAGGGCTGTCAGCACGTGAAATGTAGATCATGATGAGACGAACGCGTGAGTGTTGGTTTGATCTCTCTACGACATTCCTGCGGGCCGTAGCAACTGTTTTAGACGTTTTTGGGGATATAGGTGGCGCTAGAGAGCTGATGGTTTTTATTTTTGTATTTTATAAAATTTTTCGCCGGTCACGATGTGCGTGCCAAATTTGGTGAGTTTTCGTGCATGTTTAGGGGGTCAAATTTGAGGTCAAAGGCGCGGGGAGTATAATAATAGCTAAGAATTAAAGCCGCAAGCGGCATTGGTCGGGACCGAGCCTCCCGGCCGGCCCGCTACTGAGACGTCCACCCATGAACATGCAAGTTGTTAGCATCTCCCTTCGTCTAACATGTAGCTGTTAGCGTCTGTCATCCACTAACATGTAGCTGTTAGCATCTCCCATCCACTAATATGTAGCTGTTAGCATCTACCACCCACTAACATGGAGCTGTTAGCATCTCCCATCCACTAACATGGAGTAGTTAGCATCTCCCATCCACTAACATTGAGTAGTTAGCATCTCCCATCCACTAACATGGAGTAGTTAGCATCTCCCATCCACTAACATTGAGTCGTTAGCATCTCCCATCCACGAACATGGAGTAGTTAGCATCTCCCATCCACTAACATGGAGTAGTTAGCATCTCCCATCCACTAACATTGAGTAGTTAGCATCTCCTATCCACTAACATGGAATTGTCAGCATCTCCCATCCACTAACATGGAATTGATAGCATCTCCCATCCACTAACATGGAGTAGTTAGCATCTCCCGTCCACTAACATGGAGCTGTTAGCATCTGTCATCCACTAAGATGGAGTTGTTAGCATGTCCCATCCACTAACATGGAGTAGTTAGCATCTCCCATCCACTAACATGGAGTAGCTAGCATCTCCCATCCACTAACATGGAGTTCTTAGCATCTCCCATCCACTAACATGGAGCAGTTAGCATCTCCCATCCACTAACATGGAGCTCTTAGCATCTCCCATTCACTAATAGTGAGTTGTTAGCATCTCCCATCTACTAACATGGAATTGTTAGCATCTCCCATCCACTAACATGGAGCTCTTAGCATCTGTCTTCCACTAACATGGAGTAGTTAGCATCTCCATTCCACTAACATGGAGTAGTTAGCATGTCTCATCCACTAACATGGAGTAGTGAGCATCTCCCATCCACTAACATGGAGTTCTCAGCATTTCCCACCCACTAACATGGAGCTCTTAGCATCTGTCTTCCACTAACATGGAGTAGTTAGCATCTCCCATCCACTAACATGGAGCTGTTAGCTTCTCCCATCTGCTTTTGAGAGTGACTGAATGAAGGCACTGAGTGTCAGAGTTTGATTGACAGCTGCTGTCAGCTGTGTAACTGCACTGTATGCCCATATATGGTCATTTCAGTTAGAGTGGAGAGAGGCGAAAATAAAAGTTTCTGTTTGGGAAACAACTGGTCCTTGTTCCTTTGCTGTTTGGCATAACTGAACAAAAAATATCTCGTTTGATAGGAAAATTTGTTGTCTTTCACTTGGTGAGGCTTTCAGAGCAGTCACACTTTTAGTTTGGACCCCAGAGGCCTCAGCTTGTGAGAAGCGCAAGATTTTTCCCCATCCGGCTCCATTATAACTGAGAGGCAAAAAAATGCAGAGCGCACACCTTTTCTTACCTGTGAAAACATACATATAACATGGTATTTTCCCCACTTATGTTACATCATCTTGTTCGGGAGAACCTGCTGCAACTTTGCGTGTGCTCGGTTTGTTGATAGGAGTCACGGTTTAGCCGCAGTCGCCACTTGTTCGAGGTGCTGAAAAAAGGCGACCTTTTTCCTTTTTCCCCCATTATAATGGATGAGGGCCGGAGCAAGGCAGGATTTCAGACTTCCAAATTTGAACGCTAATAAAGTCCACACCGTTAGACTTTTGACAAAGTTGTTCACAACTTTTGTAGAGAAAATTGTCCTCTTTCACGTCGCGTGACTCTTATGTTTGTACGACAAACGGTCTCGGAGGAGATAATTTTTACGTGAGGAGTGATTTTGAGCAAAATTTTACTTTGAAAGGGAAATAACCGACTTCCTGTTGGATTTAGATCAGGGGTGTCAGCGCGTGAAATGTAGATCTCAATGAGACGAACGCGTCAACGTTGGTTTGATCTCTCTACGACATTCCTGCGGGCCGTAGCGACTGTTTTAGACGTTTTTTGGGATCTAGGTGGCGCTAGAGAGCAGATGTTGTTTTTTTTCCATTTTATAAAATTTTTCGCCGGTCATGATGTGCGTGCCAAATTTGGTGAGTTTTCGTGCATGTTTAAGGGGTCAAATTCGCGTTTACTTGGGCGTAAGTATAATAATAGAGGAGGAGGAGAACGACAAACGAACGAATAACAATAGAGACCTTGCCCTACGGGCAAGGTGGCCTGCGGCCACCTTGCCCTCCGGGGCTCGGTCCCTAATTAAAGCCGCAAGCGGCATTGGTCGGGACCGAGCCTCCCGGCCGGCCCGCAACTGAGACGCCCACCCATGAACATGCAAGTTGTTAGCATCTCCCTTCATCTAAGATGTAGCTGTTAGCGTCTGTCATCCACTAACATGTAGCTGTTAGCATCTCCCATCCACTAACATGTAGCTGTTAGCATCTACCACCCACTAACATGGAGCTGTTAGCATCTCCCATCCACTAACATAGAGTAGTTAGCATCTCCCATCCACTAACATTGAGTTGTTAGCATCTCCCATCCACTAACATGGAGTAGTTAGCATCTCCCATCCACTAACATTGAGTTGTTAGCATCTCCCATCCACTAACATGGAGTAGTTAGCATCTCCCATCCACTAACATGGAGTTGTTAGCATGTCCCATCCACTAACCTGGATTAGTTAGCATCTCCCATCCACTAAAATGGAGTAGTTAGCATCTCCCATCCACTAACATGGAGAAGTTAGCATCTCCCATCCACTAACATGGAGCTGTCAGCATCTGTCATCCACTAAGATGGAGTTGTTAGCATGTCCCATCCACTAACATGGAGCTGTTAGCATCTCCCATCCACTAACATGGAGTAGTTAGCATCTCCCATCCACTAACATGGAGTAGTTAGCATCTCCCATCCACTAACATGGAGTAGCTAGCATCTCCCATCCACTAACATGGAGTAGTTAGCATCTCCCATTCACTAACATGGAGTTCTTAGCATGTTCCATCCATTAACATGGAGCTGGTGGCATCAGTCATCCACTAACATGGAGTTGTTAGCTTCTCCCATCTGCTTTTGAGAGTCACTGAATGAAGGCACTGAGTGTCAGAGTTTGATTGACAGCTGCTGTCAGCTGTGTAACTGCAATACATGCCCATATATGGTAATGTGAGCTAGAGTGGAGAGAGGAGAAAATAAAAGTGTTTTTTGGGGAAACAACTGGTCATTGTTCCTTTGCTGTTTGGCATAACTGAACAAAAAATATCACGTTTGATAGGAAAATTTGTTGTCTTTCAGTTGGTGAGGCTTTCAGAGCAGTCAGACTTTTAGTTTGGACCCCAGAGGCCTCAGCTTGTGAGAAGCGCGAGATTTTTCCCCATCCGGCTCCATTATAACTGAGAGCAAAAAAAATGCAGAGCGTACACCTTTTCTTACCTGTATAAACGTACATATAACATGATATTTTCCCCACTTATGTTACATCATCTTGTTTGGGAGAACCTGCTGGAACTTTGCGTGTGCTTGGTTTGTTGATAGTTGTCACGGTTTAGCCGCAGTCGCCACTTGTTCGAGGTGCTGAAAAAAGGCGACTTTTTTCCTTTTTTCCCCATTATAACGGATGAGGGCCGGAGCAAGGCAGGATTTCAGACTTCCAACTTTGAATGCTAATAAAATCCACACCGTTAGACTTTTGACAAAGTTGTTCACAACTTTTGTAGAGAAAATTGTCCTCTTTCACGTCGCGTGACTCTTATGTTTGTATGACAAACGGTCTCGGAGGAGATAATTTTTTCGTGAGGAGTGATTTTGAGCAAAATTTTACTTTGAAAGGGAAATAGCGGACTTCCTGTTTAATTTAGGTCAGGGGTCTGAGCGCGTGAATTTTAGATCTCGATGAGACGAACGCGTGAGTGTTGGTTTGATCTCTCTACGACATTCCTGCGGGCCGTAGCGACTGTTTTAGACGTTTTTCGGGATATAGGTGGCGCTAGAGAGCTGATGGTTTTCGTTTTCGTATTTTATAAAATTTTTCGCCGGTCACGATGTGCGTGCCAAATTTGGTGAGTTTTCGTGCATGTTTAGGGGGTCAAATTCGCGTTTATTTGGGCGTTAGTATAATAATTAAAGCCGCAAGCGGCATTGGTCGGGACCGAGCCTCCGCGCCAGCCCACGACTGAGACGTCCATACACTAACATGGGAGTTGTTAGCATCTGTCATCCACTAAAATGGAGTTGTTAGCATGCCCAGTCCACTAACATGGAGCTGTTAGCATCTGTCATCCACTAACATGGAGTTTTTAGCATGTCCCATTCACTAACATGTAGCTGTTAGCATCTGTAATCCACTAACATGGAGTTGTTAGCATCTCCCATCCACTAACATGGAGTTGTTAGCATCTCCCATCCACTAACATGGAATTGTTAGCATCTTCCATCCGCTAACATGGAGTAGTTAGCATCTCCCATCCACTAACATTGAGTAGTTAGCATCTCCCATCCACTAACATGGACTTGTTAGCATCTCCCATCCACGAACATTGAGTAATTAGCATCTCCCATCCACTAACATGGAGTAGTTAGCATGTCCCATCCACTAACATGGAGTTGTTAGCATCTCCCATCCACTAACATGGAGTAGTTAGCATCTCCCATCCACTAACATGGAGCTGTTAGCATCTCCCATCCACTAACATGGAGTAGTTAGCATCTCCCATCCACTAACATGGAGTAATTAGCATCTCCCATCCACTAACATGGAGTTGTTAGCGTCTCCCATCCACTAACATTGAGTGGTTAGCATGTTCCATCCATTAACATGGAGCTGGTGGCATCAGTCATCCACTAACATGGAGTTGTCAGCTGCTCCCATCCACTAACATGGAGTAGTTAGCATCTCCCATCCACTAACATGGAATTGTTAGCATCTTCCAACCGCTAACATGGAGTAGTTAGCATCTCCCATCCACTAACATTGAGTAGTTAGCATCTCCCATCCACTAACATGGAATTGTTAGCATCTTCCATCCGCTAACATGGAGTAGTTAGCATCTCCCACCCACTAACAATGAGTTGTTAGCATCTCCCATCCACTAACATGGAGTAGTTAGCATGTCCCATCCACTAACATGGAGTAGTTAGCATGTCCCATCCACTAACATTGAGTAGTTAGCGTCTGCCATCCACTTACATGGAGTTGTTAGCATCTCCCATCCACTAACATGGAGCTGTTAGCATCTCCCATCCACTAACATGGAGCTGTTAGCATCTCCCATCCACTAACATGGAGTAGTTAGCATCTCCCATCCACTAACATGGAGTAGTTATCATCTTCCATCCACTAACATGGAGTAGTTAGCGTCTCCCATCCACTAACATTGAGTTGTTAGCATGTTCCATCCATTAACATGGAGCTGGTGGCATCAGTCATCCACTAACATGGAGTTGTTAGCTTCTCCCAGCTGCTTTTGACAGTCACTGAATGAAGGCAATCAGTGGCAGAGTTTGATTGACAGCTGCTGTCAGCTGTGTAACTGCTCTGTATGCCCATATATGGTCATTTCAGTTAGAGTGGAGAGAGGAGAAAATAAAAGTGTTTTTTGGGGAAACAACTGGTCCTTGTTCCTTTGCTGTTTGGCAAAACTGAACAAAAAATATCACGTTTGATAGGAAAATTTGTTTTCTTTCAGTTGGTGAGGCTTTCAGAGCAGTCAGACGTTTAGTTTGGACCGCAGAGGCCTCAGTTTGTGAGAAGCGCTAGATTTTTCCCCATCCGGCTCCATTATAACTGAGACCAAAAAAAATGCAGAGCGCACACCTTTTCTTACCTGTGAAAACATACATATAACATGATATTTTCCCCACTTATGTTACATCATCTTGTTCGGGAGAACCTGCTGGAACTTTGTGTGTGTTCGGTTTGTTGATAGGAGTCACGGTTTAGCCGCAGTCGCCACTTGTTCGAGGTGCTGAAAAAAGGCGACTTTTTTCCTTTTTTCCCCATTATAACGGATGAGGGCCGGAGCGAGGCAGGATTTCAGACTTCCAACTTTGAACTGTAATAAAATCCACACCGTTAGACTTTTGACAAAGTTGTTCACAACTTTTGTAGAGAAATTTGTCCTCTTTCACGTCGCGTGACTATTATGTCTGCACGACAAACGGTCTCGGAGGAGATAATTTTTTCGTGAGGAGTGATTTTGATCAAAATTTTACTTTGAAAGGGAAATAGCGGACTTCCTGTTGGATTTAGGTCAGGGGTGTGAGCGCGTGAAATGTAGATCTTGATGAGACGAGCGCGTGAGTGTTGGTTTGATCTCTCTACGACATTCCTGCGGGCCGTAGCGACTGTTTTAGACGTTTTTTGGGATCTAGGTGGCGCTAGAGAGCAGATGGGGTCAATTTTTCCATTTTATAAAATTTTTCGCCGGTCATGATGTGCGTGCCAAATTTGGTGAGTTTTCGTGCATGTTTAGGGGGTCAAATTTGGGTTCAAAGCGGAGGGACGTATAATAATAATAAACGAACGAAAAACAATAGAGACCTTGCCCTCCGGGCATGGTGGCCTGCGGCCACCATGCCCTCCGGGCTCGGTCCCTAATTAAAGCCGCAAGCGGCATTGGTCGGGACCGAGCCTCCGCGCCGGCCAGCGACTGAGACGTCCACCCACTAACATGAAGCTGTCAGAATCTGTCTTCCATTAACACAGAGTTGTTAGCATGTCCCATCCACTAACATGCAGTTGTTAGCATCTCCCATCCACTAATATTTAGCTGTTAGCATCTACCACCCACTAACATGGAGCTGTTAGCATCTCCCATCCACTAACATGGAGTAGTTAGCATCTCCCATCCACTAACATTGAGTAGTTAGCATCTCCCATCCACTAACATGGAGTAGTTAGCATCTCCCATCCACTAACATTGAGTAGTTAGCATCTTCCATCCGCTAACATGGAGTAGTTAGCATCTCCCATCCACTAACAATGAGTTGTTAGCATCTCCCATCCACTAACATGGAGTAGTTAGCATGTCCCATCCACTAACATGGTGTAGTTAGCATCTCCCATCCACTAACATTGAGTAGTTAGCGTCTGCCATCCACTTACATGGAGTTGTTAGCATCTCCCATCCACTAGCATGGAGTAGTTAGCATCTCCCATCCACTAACATGGAGCTGTTAGCATCTCCCATCCACTAGCATGGAGTAGTTAGCATCTCCCATCCACTAACATGGAGCTGTTAGCATCTCCCATCCACTAACATGGAGTAGTTAGCATCTCCCATCCACTAACATGGAGTCGTTATCATCTCCCATCCACTAACATGGAGTAGTTAGCGTCTCCCATCCACTAACATTGAGTTGTTAGCATGTTCCATCCATTAACATGGAGCTGGTGGCATCAGTCATCCACTAACATGGAGTTGTTAGCTTCTCCCAGCTGCTTTTGACAGTCACTGAATGAAGGCAATCAGTGGCAGAGTTTGATTGACAGCTGCTGTCACCTGTGTAACTGCAATGTATGCCCATATATGGTCATTTCAGTTAGAGTGGAGAGAGGAGAAAATAAAAGTCTTTTTTGGGAAAACAACTGCTCCTTGTTCCTTTGCTGTTTGGCAAAACTGAACAAAAAATATCACGTTTGATAGGAAAATTTGTTTTCTTTCAGTTGGTGAGGCTTTCAGAGAAGTCAGACTTTTAGTTTGGACCCCAGAGGCCTCAGCTTGTGAGAAGCGCAAGATTTTTCCCCATCCGGCTCCATTATACCTGAGAGCAAAAAAAATGCAGAGCGCACACCTTTTCTTACCTGTGAAAACATACATATAACATGATATTTTCCCCACTTATGTTACATCATCTTGTTCGGGAGAACCTGCTGGAACTTTGCGTGTGCTCGGTTTGTTGATAGGAGTTACGGTTTAGCCGCAGTCGCCACTTGTTCGAGGTGCTGAAAAAAGGCGACTTTTTTCCTTTTTTCCCCATTATAACGGATGAGGGCCGGAGAAAGGCAGGATTTCAGACTTCCAATTTTGAACGCTAATAAAATCCACACCGTTAGACTTTTGACAAAGTTGTTCACAACTGTTGTAGAGAAATTTGTCCTCTTTCACGTCGCGTGACTCTTATGTCTGTACGACAAACGGTCTCGGAGAAGATAATTTTTTCGTGAGGAGTGATTTTGAGCAAAATTTTACTTTGAAAGGGAAATAGCGGACTTCCTGTTGGATTTAGGTCAGGGTTGTCAGCGCGTGAAATTTAGATCTCGATGAGACGAACGCGTGAGTGTTGGTTTGATCTCGCTACGACATTCCTGCGGGCCGTAGCGACTGTTTTAGATGTTTTTTGGGATCTAGGTGGCGCTAGAGAGCAGATGTTGTTTTTTTTTTCCATTTTATAAAATTTTTCGCCGGTCATGATGTGCGTGCCAAATTTGGTGAGTTTTCGTGCATGTTTAGGGGGTCAAATTTGCGTTTACTTGGTAGGTCAGTATAATAATGAAGAAGAACGAGAACAAGAACGAGAACGAGAAACACACGAATAACAATAGAGACCTTGCCCTACGGGCAAGGTGGCCCTCCGGGGCTCGGTCCCTAATTAAAGCCGCAAGCGGCATTGGTCGGGACCGAGCCTCCCCGCCGGCCTGCGACTGAGACGTCCACCCAGGAACATGCAAGTTGTTAGCATCTCCCTTTGTCTAAGATGTAGCTGTTAGCGTCTGTCATCCACTAACATGTAGCTGTTAGTATCTCCCATCCACTAACATGTAGCTGTTAGCATCTACTATCCACTAACATGGAGCTGTTAGCATCTCCCATCCGCTAACATGGAGCTGTTAGCATCTCCCATCCACTAACATTGAGTTGTTAGCATCTCCCATCCACTAACATGGAGTCGTTAGCATCTCCCATCCACTGACATGGAGTAGTTAGCATCTCCCATCCACTAACATGGAGTAGTTAGCATCTCCCATCCACTAACATGGAGTAGCTAGCATCTCCCATCCACTAACATGGAGTAGTTAGCATCTCCCATCCACTAACATGGAGTAGCTAGCATCTCCCATCCACTAACATGGAGTAGTTAGCATCTCCCATCCACTAACATGGAGTAGTTAGCATCTCCCATCCACTAACATGGAGTAGCTCGCATCTCCCATCCACTAACATGGAGTAGTTAGCATCTCCCATCCACTAACATGGAGTAGCTAGCATCTGTCATCCACTAACAAGCAGGAGTTAGCATCTCCCATCCACTAACATGGAGTTCTTAGCATGTTCCATCCATTAACATGGAGCTGGTGGCTTCAGTCATCCACTAACATGGAGTTGTTAGCATGTTCCATCCACTAACACGGAGTCGTTAGCATCTCCCATCCATTAACAAGGAGTAGTTAGCTTTTGCCATCTGCTTTCCTGAGTCACTGAATGAAGTCATTGAGTGTCAGAGTTTGATTGACAGCTGCTGTCAGCTGTGTAACTGCTCTGCATGTCCATATATGGTCATTTCAGTTAGAGTGGAGAGAGGAGAAAATTACAGTTTCCTTCTGCGAAACAACTGCTCCTTGTACCTTTCCTGTTTGGCAAAACTGAACAAAAAATATCACGTTTGATAGGAAAATTAGTTGTCTTTCAGTTGGTGAGGCTTTCAGAGCATTGAGACTTTTAGTTTGGACCGCAGAGGCCTCAGTTTGTGAGAAGCGCGAGATTTTTCCCCATCCGGGTCCATTATAACTGAGAGCAAAAAAAATGCAGAGCGCACCCCAATTCTTACCTGTGTCAACATGCATATATGATCATATTTCCCCACTTATGTTACATCATCTTGTTCAGGAGAACCTGCTGGAACTTTACGTGTGCTCGGTTTGTTGATAGCAGTCATGGTTTAGCCGCAGTCGCCACTTGTTTGAGGTGCTGAAAAAAGGCGACTTTTTTCCTTTTTTCCCCATTATAACGGATGAGGGCCGGAGCAAGGCAGGATTTCAGACTTCCAACTTTGAACGCTAATAAAATCCACACCGTTAGACTTTTGACAAAGTTGTTCACAACTTTTGTAGAGAAATTTGTCCTCTTTCACGTCGCGTGACTCTTATGTGTGTACGACAAACGGTCTCGGAGGAGATAATTTTTTCGTGAGGAGTGATTTTGATCAAAATTTTACTTTCAAAGGGAAATAGCGGACTTCCTGTTGGATTTAGGTCAGGGGTGTGAGCGCGTGAAATGTAGATCTTGATGAGACGAACGCATGAGTGTTGGTTTGATCTCTCTACGACATTCCTGCGGGCCGTAGCGACTGTTTTAGACGTTCTTTGGGATCTAGGTGGCGCTAGAGAGCAGATGGGGCCAATTTTTCCATTTTATAAAATTTTTCGCCAGTCATGATTTGCTTGCCAAATTTGGTGAGTTTTCGTGCATGTTTAGGGGGTCAAATTCGCGTTTATTTGGGCGTTAGTATAATAATAGAGAACGAGGAGGAGGAGGAGGAGAACGACAAACGAACGAAGAACAATAGAGACCTTGCCCTCCGGGCATGGTGGCCTGCGGCCACCATGCCCTCCGGGCTCGGTCCCTAATTAAAGCCGCAAGCGGCATTGGTCGGGACCGAGCCTCCCCGCCAGCCCACGACTGAGACGTCCAACCCCTATCATGGGAGTTATTAGCATGTCCCATCCACTAACATGTAGGTGTTAGCATCTCCCATCCACTAACATGGAGTAGTTAGCATCTACCATCCACTGACATGGAATAGTTAGCGTCTCCCATCCACTAACATGGAGTAGTTAGCATCTCCCATCCACTAACATGGAGCAGTTAGCATCTCCCATCCACTAACATGGAGTAGTTTGCATGTCCCATCCAGTAACATGGAGTAGCTAGCATCTCCCATCCACTAACATGGAGTTATTAGCATCTCCCATCCACTAACATGGAGTAGTTAGCATCTCCCATCCACTAACATGGAGTAGTTAGCATGTCCCATCCACTAACATGGAGTAGCTAGCATCTCCCATCCACTAACATGGAGCAGTTAGCATCCCCCATCCACTGACATGGAGTTGCTAGCATCTCCCATCCACTAACATGGAGTAGTTAGCATCTCCCATCCACTAACATGGAGTAGTTAGCATCCCCCATCCACTAACATGGAGTAGCTAGCATCTCCCATCCACTAACATGGAGTAGTTAGCATCTCCCATCCACTAACATGGAGTAGTTAGCATCTCCCATCCACTAACATGGAGTAGTTAGCATCTCCCATCCACTAACATGGAGTAGTTAGCATCTCCCATCCACTAACATGGAGTAGCTAGCATCTCCCATCCACTAACATGGAGCTGTTATCATCTCCCATCCACTAACATGGAGTAGCTAGCATCTTCCATCCACTAACATGGAGTCGTTAGCATGTCCCATCCACTAACATGGAGTAGTTAGCATCTCCCATCCACTAACATGGAGTATTTAGCATCTCCCATCCACTAACATGGAGCTGTTAGCATTTCCCTTCCACTAACATGGAGTAGTTAGCATATCCCATCCACTAACATGGAGTCGTTAGCATGTCCCATCCACTAACATGGAGTTGTTAGCATCTTCCATCCACTAACATGGTGTAGTTAGCATCTGCCATCCACTAACATGGAGTAGTTAGCATCTCCCATCCATTAACAAGGAGTAGTTAGCTGTAGCCATCTGCTTTTGAGAGTCACTGAATGAAGGCACTGAGTGTCACAGTTTGATTGACAGCTGCTGTCAGCTGTGTAACTGCACCGCATGGCCATATATGGTCATTTCAGTTAGAGTGGAGAGAGGAGAAAATAAAAGTGTTTTTTGGGGAAACAACTGCTCCTTGTTCCTTTTCTGTTTGGCATAACTGAACAAAAAATATCACGTTTGATAGGAAAATTTGTTGTCTTTCAGTTGGTGAGGCTTTCAGAGCAGTCAGACTTTTAGTTTGGACTGTAGAGGCCTCAGCTTGGGAGAAGCGCGAGATTTTTCCCCATCCGGCTCCATTATAACTGAGAGGGAAAAAAATGCAGAGCGCACACCTATTTATACCTGTGAAAACATACATAAATCATGAAATTTTCCCCACTTATGTTGCATCATCTTGTTCGGGAGAATCTTTTGAGACTTTACGTGTGCTCGGTTTGTTGATAGGAGTCACGGTTTAGCCGCAGTCGCCACTTGTTTGAGGTGCTGAAAAAAGGCGACTTTTTTCCTTTTTTCCCCATTATAACGGATGAGGGCCGGAGCAAGGCAGGATTTCAGACTTCCAACTTTGTACGCTAATAAAATCCACACCGTTACACTTTTGACAAAGTTGTTCACAACTTTTGTAGAGAAATTTGTCCTCTTTCACGTCGCGTGACTCTTATGTCTGCACGACAAACGGTCTCGGAGGAGATAATTTTTTCGTGAGGAGTGATTTTGATCAAAATTTTACTTTGAAAGGGAAATGGCAGACTTCCTGTTGGATTTAGGTCAGGGGTGTCAGCACGTGAAATGTAGACCTTGATGAGACGAACGCGTCAACGTTGGGTTGATCTCTCTGCGACATTCCTGCGGACTGTAGTGACAATTTTACTGTTTCTAGGTGGCGCTAGAGAGCAGATGGGGTTAATTTTTCCATTTTATAAAATTTTTCGCCGGTCATGATGTGCATGCCAAATTTGGTGAGTTTTCGTGCATGTTTAGTGGGTCAAATTTGCGTTTCTTTGGGCGTTAGTATAATAAT
The DNA here is from genome assembly GCF_902148845.1 of Salarias fasciatus. NCBI lineage: Eukaryota > Metazoa > Chordata > Actinopteri > Blenniiformes > Blenniidae > Salarias > Salarias fasciatus. Next base: position 17,143,227 of record NW_021941230.1, read on the forward strand.
TAAAGCCGCAAGCGGCATTGGTCGGGACCGAGCCTCCCCGCCGGCCAACGACTGAGACGTCCACCCACTAACATATACCTGCTAGCATCTTTCATCCACTAACATGGAGCTGTTAGCATGTCCTATCAACTAACATGTAATTGTTAGCATGTCCCATCCACTAACATGGAGTTGTTAGCATGTCCCATTCACTAACATGGAGATTTTAGCATCTCCCATCCACTAACATGGAGTAGTTAGCATCTCCCATCCACTAACATGGAGTAGCTAGAATCTTCCCTCCACTAGCATGGAGTTCTGAGCATGTTCCATCCATTAACATGGAGCTGGTGGCATCAGTCATCCACTAACATGGAGTTGTTAGCATGTTCCATCCACTAACATGGAGTTGTTAGCATCTCCCATCCACTAACATGGAGTAGTTAGCATCTCCCATCCACTAACATGGAGTAGTTAGCATCTCCCATCCACTAACATGGAGTTCTTAGCATTTCCCACCCACTAACATGGAGCTCTTAGCATCTGTCTTCCACTAACATGGAGTAGTTAGCATCTCCCATCCACTAACATGGAGTAGTTAGCATCTCCCATCCACTTACAAGTAGTTGTTAGCATCTCCCATCCACTAACATGGAGTACTTAGCATCTCCCATTCACTAACAGTGAGTTGTTAGCATCTCCCATCTACTAACATGGAATTGTTAGCATCTCCCATCCACTAACATGGAGCTCTTAGCATCTGTCTTCCACTAACATGGAGTAGTTAGCATCTCCAATCCACTAACATGGAGTAGTTAGCATGTCTCATCCACTAACATGGAGTAGTGAGCATCTCCCATCCACTAACATGGAGCTGTTAGCATCTCCCATCCACTAACATGGAGTAGTTAGCGTCTCCCACCCACTAACATTGAATTGTTAGCATGTTCCATCCATTAACATGAAGCTGGTGGCATCAGTCATCCATTAACATGGAGTTGTTAGCTTCTCCCCGCTGCTTTTGAGCGTCACTGAATGAAGGCAATCAGTGGCAGAGTTTGATTGACAGCTGCTGTCAGCTGTGTAACTGCACTGTATGCCCATATATGGTCATTTCAGTTAGAGTGGAGAGAGGAGAAAATAAAAGTGTTTTTTGGGGAAACAACTGCTCCTTGTTCCTTTGCTGTTTGGCAAAACTGAACAAAAAATATCACGTTTGATAGGAAAATTTGTTGTCTTTCACTTGGTGAGGCTTTCAGAGCAGTCACACTTTTAGTTTGGACCCCAGAGGCCTCAGCTTGTGAGAAGCGCAAGATTTTTCCCCATCCGGCTCCATTATAACTGAGAACAAAAAAAATGCAGAGCGCACACCTTTTCTTACCTGTGAAAACATACATATAACATGATATTTTCCCCACTTATGTTACATCATCTTGTTCGGGAGAACCTGCTGGAACTTTCCGTGTGCTCGGTTTGTTGATAGGAGTCACGGTTTAGCCGCAGTTGCCACTTGTTCGAGGTGCTGAAAAAAGGCGACCTTTTTCCTTTTTTCCCCATTATAACGGATGAGGGCCGGAGCAGGGCAGGATTTCAGACTTCCAACTTTGTACGCTAATAAAATCCACACCGTTAGACTTTTGACAAAGTTGTTCACAACTTTTGTAGAGAAATTTGTCCTCTTTCACGTCACGTGACTCTTATGTGTGTACGACAAACGGTCTCGGAGGAGATAATTTTTTCGTGAGGAGTGATTTTGATCAAAATTTTACTTTGAAAGGGAAATAGCGGACTTCCTGTTGGATTTAGGTCAGGGGTGTGAGCGCGTGAAATGTAGATCTTGATGAGACGAACGCATGAGTGTTGGTTTGATCTCTCTACGACATTCCTGCGGGCCGTAGCGACTGTTTTAGACGTTTTTTGGGATCTAGGTGGCGCTAGAGAGCAGATGGGGTCAATTTTTCAATTTTATAAAATTTTTCGCCGGTCATGATGTGCGTGCCAAATTTGGTGAGTTTTCGTGCATGTTTAGGGGGTCAAATTCGCGTTTATTTGGGCGTTAGTATAATAATAATATAGAAGAACGAGAATAAGAACGACAAACGAACGAATAACAATAGAGACCTTGCCCTACGGGCAAGGTGGCCTGCGGCCACCTTGCCCTCCGGGGCTCGGTCCCTAATTAAAGCCGCAAGCGGCATTGGTCGGGACCGAGCCTCCCGGCCGGCCCGCAACTGAGACGTCCACCCATGAACATGCAAGTTGTTAGCATCTCCCTTCGTCTAAGATGTAGCTGTTCGCGTCTGTCATCCACTAACATGTAGCTGTTAGCATCTCCCATCCACTAACATGTAGCTGTTAGCATCTACCACCCACTAACATGGAGCTGTTAGCATCTCCCATCCACTAACATGGAGTAGTTAGCATCTCCCATCCACTAACATGGAGTAGTTAGCATCTCCCATCCACGAACATGGAGTAGTTAGCATCTCCCATCCACTAACATTTAGTAGTTAGCATCTCCCATCCACTAACATGGAGTAGTTAGCATCTCCCATCCACTAACATGGAGTAGTTAGCATCTCCCATCCACTAACATGGAGTAGTTAGCATCTCCCATCCATTAACAAGGAGTAGTTAGCATCTCCCATCCACTAACATTGAGTTGTTAGCATCTCCCATCCACTAACATGGAGTTGTTAGCATCTCCCATCCACTAACATGGAGTAGTTAGCATCTCCCATCCACTAACATGGAGTAGTTAGCATCTCCCATCCACTAACATGGAGCTCTTAGCATCTGTCTTCCACTAACATGGAGCTCTTAGCATCTCCCATCCACTAACAAGTAGTTGTTAGCATGTCCCATCCACTAACATGGAGTAGTTAGCATCTCCCATCCACTAACATGGAGTAGCTAGCATCTCCCATCCACTAACATGGAGTAGTTAGCATCTCCCATCCACTAACATGGAGTAGCTAGCATCTCCCATCCAGTAACATGGAGTTGTTAGCATCTTCCATCCACTAACATGGAGTAGTTAGCATCTCCCATCCACTAACAAGGAGTAGTTAGCTTTTGCCATCTGCTTTCCACAGTCACTGAATGAAGTCATTGAGTGTCAGAGTTTGATTGACAGCTGCTGTCAGCTGTGTAACTGCAATGCATGCCCATATATGGTAATGTGAGCTAGAGTGGAGAGAGGCGAAAATAAAAGTGTTTTTTGGGGAAACAACTGCTCGTTGTTCCTTTGCTGTTTGGCATAACTGAACAAAAAATATCACGTTTGATAGGAAAATTTGTTGTCTTTCAGTTGGTGAGGCTTTCAGAGAGGTCAGACTTTTAGTTTGGACCCCAGAGGCCTCAGCTTGTGAGAAGCGCGAGATTTTTCCCCATCCGGCTCCATTATAACTGAGAGCAAAAAAAATGCAGAGCGCACACCTTTTCTTACCTGTGTAAACGTACATATAACATGATATTTTCCCCACTTATGTTACATCATCTTGTTTGGGAGAACCTGCTGGAACTTTGCGTGTGCTCGGTTTGTTGATAGGAGTCACGGTTTAGCCGCAGTCGCCACTTGTTCGAGGTGCTGAAATAAGGCGACTTTTTTCCTTTTTTCCCCATTACAACGGATGAGGGCCGGAGCAAGGCAGGATTTCAGACTTCCAACTTTGAACGCTAATAAAATTCACACCGTTAGACTTTTGACAAAGTTGTTCACAACTTTTGTAGAGAAAATTGTCCTCTTTCACGTCGCGTGACTCTTATGTTTGTACGACAAACGGTCTCGGAGGAGATAATTTTTTCGTGAGGAGTGATTTTGAGCAAAATTTTACTTTGAAAGGGAAATAGCGGACTTCCTGTTTAATTTAGGTCAGGGGTCTGAGCGCGTGAATTTTAGATCTCGATGAGACGAACGCGTGAGTGTTGGTTTGATCTCTGTACGACATTGCTGCGGGCCGTAGCGACTGTTTTAGACGTTTTTCAGGATATAGGTGGCGCTAGAGAGCTGATGGTTTTCGTTTTTGTATTTTATAAAATTTTTCGCCGGTCACGATGTGCGTGCCAAATTTGGTGAGTTTTCGTGCATGTTTAGGGGGTCAAATTCGTGTTTATTTGGGCGTTAGTATAATAATAATAATATAGAAGGAGAACGAGAACGAGAACGACAAACGAACGAAATACAATAGAGACCTTGCCCTACGGGCAAGGTGGCCTGCGGCCACCTTGCCCTCCGGGGCTCGGTCCCTAATAATAGAGGAGAACGAGAACGACAAACGAACGAATAACAATAGAGACCTTGCCCTACGGGCAAGGTGGCCTGCGGCCACCTTGCCCTCCGGGGCTCGGTCCCTAATAATATAGAACGACGACAATAAACGAACGAATAACAATAGAGACCTTGCCCTACGGGCAAGGTGGCCTGCGGCCACCTTGCCCTCCGGGGCTCGGTCCCTAATAATAATGAAGAAGAAGGAGAAACGAACGAATAACAATAGAGACCTTGCCCTACGGGCAAGGTGGCCTGCGGCCACCTTGCCCTCCGGGGCTCGGTCCCTAATGAAGAAGAACGAGAACGAGAACGAGAAACACACGAATAACAATAGAGACCTTGCCCTACGGGCAAGGTGGCCTGCGGCCACCTTGCCCTCCGGGGCTCGGTCCCTAATTAGAGGTCACAGCTCCATCACAGCCCAGTCAGATGAGAGGGGAACAGGTGAGAGGCAGGGGCAGGTGAGACGGAGGAGCAGGTGACTAACAGGGCAGCTGATTCTCCAGGAGCAGGTGTGATCAAGGTTAGTCGTTTCTGGTTTAGGAAGAATATACTGTACTATTTGGACATCTCTCATCTAATAGAGAATATATGGCATCGCTTAATACATCTGCATGATCTGTAAATGTATACTCCCCAAACTTTGCAGGGCGGGCTTTGCACACACCCCAGACATCACCACCAAAGCCCCTTTTTGAGCCAGGAAACCCCATGTTTGTTAGCTCATACTTACCACTTCTTTGTGGAAGGTGGGGTCTGCCAATTTCTGCTCCATTTCTTGAACGTCTGAGACAGTCCTAAGTGGGAATACTGTACCCTCTGGTAGAACTGAAACAGCGGGCGCATCTCCTTGTGAAAGGAGTGTTTGGATCATCCTTCCATGGACCCTCTGTGTGTCCTTGATTTCCTCCAGGAGGGTTAGAATGCGTGCGAACATACCATCTCAAAATGCAGAGTTGTCAACTTGCAGTCTACGGGGGATGTGTGGTGTAGTAGCTACTGCTGAAGGTGCTGACAGCAATGGTGGCCGGACAAAGGGACGGGTGTTGACCGATTGGGGAGTTTTTGATTGCGTGTTCCCTGGAACAGGAGAACATGAAGACCCCTTGGATGACGGTTGATCTTGCGGAGCACTGCCGGACTCGTCCTCAGAACTTGATGCAAGTCTTTGCCTTGAAATAGACAAAATGTGATAGATTATTATGTGTTAACATCTTTGATTTACTGATCTCTGTAAACCTGTTTCTAACTGAAACAAATGCAACATTTACTTACACATGATACACATTAGAAAATAAAATTTAAAAAAAATCCTCTGTACTTTGCATGTGACATAATCAGTGTCCGTAAGCACTAACTTTCAAATTTGAAATAAAAATATAGAATTTACACCATGTTTTTAGCCTAAATCAGGGCCAAACATTGGGCATGGGATTATGGGAATAGCACACTGGTTTTACAAACATATCTGACACCACATTCACTGTCTCACTTACCACCTTTTACGCTTTCCTTTTCCCCTTCCAGAATCTGACTCACTCTGCAAGTCCGAGTTCACCTCAGATTTCAATAGCTTTTCCCTCGCATGGGCATAGTTTGCTGCAATACACATACACAAAAATAATAACTACTCTTTCAGAAACATGCCTTATGTATAATTTGCTGGTACATATATCATCACTATTGCCACTCAAAGTCACATTACCTGCTTTTCCCAAAATTCGCACTGCGAACTGCGGCCAGTCTGTGTTTGGAACAAGCTGATCCTTTACTGCTTTGGTGATATTGAGTCGTCCTGGTGGCAAGCGACAATAGTCTTCCTCTGGTCCAGTAAACCACTTGCAGGGTACAACAGCTACACCTCCACCATCCAAAAAGTCCACAACTGCAAATGGTAACATGCTGGAAAATGCAAAATAAGCAGGCTAGTGCAGCTGTGGAAATGCCACATATCCAGATTTGAATCGGCAAGAGGACCACTTTTCTCTGTAATTCCTCAATGGATACAACATGCAAATCTCCAGATAACTTTGAGACAATGTGAATTCCAAGGCATGCTGAGTCGATTGGGTCATTGAAAAAAGAGTCATAGTTTTCAAAGAAGTGACAAAGTACTTTGACATTTTCACAACGAGGAAGAATAATATTTCTCACAATGAGAATTCTTCCCCCTACAGTAAAACAGTTATTGCCCTTAGAGCAAGAAATGAATGTCTGCCCATCATTGTACTGCCTATACTGCTGGCATGTTGCAAGTTCCTCAGTGACTGGTCCAGAGAGATGAGGCTGTTTAAGGGGAGAGGAAACAGATACTTTCTTCTGTTTTCCTGCTCTCTGCTTCTCATGGATGCGCCGGACAATTTGCTGCACAGGGTTTTGGGGCCTCCTTACCATCCTTTTAGGTTAACCTAAGAACGTTTCAAATGGGAAACAGGAAATACTATCCAAAGAACCAAATTTCCGAGCGTCTTGGGCAAGGTGTAGCAAAGAATGTACATTATATCCAACAAATTCCATCCCATAAATCAAACCAAAATCTTTCACAAAAAGCTTCACAATATCTTCAACAAAGTCACAATTTTCAATACAGAAATCAGGACTAAGAAGAATTCTTACAGATACAGATAGAAGCATAAAGTGTCTATACATCTTGTTAGAAATATTATTAACCAATACAACAGGGCCAGTATAAAGCAAAAACTGCCTCAACTCAGTTGCTTTCCACATGCTAATTTCTAGGAGAGACCTTGGTTTCCTTCCAAAATCCCTGGGCAAATGTTCCCTGAGAGAAACCATAAAAGCTGAAATCACAGTCAGAATTTGAATAGATTGCCTGCATCTTAGAGGGCCCTTCAACCAAAGATAAATCAGCTTGCGCATAACCCCCAAGCACACAAGGTGCATATAGTCCAGCACAAAGCTCGAAACTAACCCCACACCTAACTCATTTAGGGGTGAAACACCTGTTTGGTGGTCTTTGTAAGCTACATCTCTAAATGCCTCATCAGTCCTTTGTTCAGCTGACAACTCAGGAAAAGTCATCCTTCCATTTAAATATTTACCTTTTTGAGTGCAGCGTTCACATGAATAATAGCCTGTGTGACCCTTGACACATTTGAGGAAAGCGCGTGCAGGTGCATCACAAATGAATGCATCTGGAGCTGCAACTCTGAAATACACACCATTATATTGAATACCCTCCAGTGAAACAGATTTCATATCTTGTATAAATTCATTTAAATAGTCTTGCACATTAGTAGGTTTTGTCACACCTGAGTACAAACCAATCACAAACACATTTGAATTTGGGATCTCCTTAATCTTACCCAGAATGGGCCACAAACTCACACCTGTGCTCCGGAATAGAGGCAGGCCATCAACATTGATTCTAAGTGTAAGCACATCTGTCAAATCTCGCAGATCAAAATTTAAACATGCCAACTCTGCCACAACCGAATTTTTAATGCCAAAATGATAGTATGTTCCCCCTGCCACATTTTTAATGTCACAGGTGCGGTCTGTGGACATCAGGGTTCGAGCATCCAATGGTACGTTCAGTCCTTTTTGTCTGAGAATCTTCAGCAGGGCAGAAAGCGCAGTCTGTGAGATATTGTATTGCGCAGCCCACTCTCCAAGGCCACTTGTGTCTGTTGCCTCTGAATCTGCATCTGAATCTGAACATCCAAGATACAGGTCATCAAAGTCATCTGATTCAAGGAATTCATCTGGCAGCCCAGTTTCTGAATCATCAAATATATCAGTTTCTGAAGCATCGTAAAAAGTGTCCGTTTCCTCCACTGCATTGTGTGCCCCACACTCAACACAATCAGTATATACAAAATCTCCATCCTCAGTGGAATTCTCATGGGCAGATCCAAACTGTAATTCCAGTGGCGGCTCAAATTCACTTTCTTGTGTAACATGACGAAAATGTTCAGCCACTTTAGCGGCTATTCTCCTTCTTTTTGTTCTTTGAGAACGCTCCATTTCTTTCTGAAAAGACAAGATAATCATCTTTAAGTGGTGGTTAATGTCATTTGAGGTAAAATTGTGTGTGTGGTCTCAGTCTAAGTCAACTAATATACTATCTAGCTATATGACGTGTCTAATCATTAATTTATTTTTTGGATTATTGCGACTGCAGCTGTCTATAATGTAATTTCTGTGAGGAGGGGCATGATTCAATAAGTTTTATACTTCTTCCTATTCCTTTTTGGACATGTTTACATTTACATTTCATTGCAATTTCCTCAAACATATTATCAAAGGGACTACTAGGAAAATTGATGGGATAATTCTCAAGAATGCTTATAATAATTTGTGAACATAAAATCTACTTTGAAAGAAGAGATAGGACCATAAACACACACATTAAACCATAAACAATTAAACGATATGAAGTGATTACACACTAAAGATGTCAGGTTTATATTTGCATCCAAAGTACATTTCCACCTAGTGAAACCAAAGGTAATATTAAATAAACAAATGTAAGTATATTATTAATGCAAAATGTATGTGCACTTTCATTTTGGCTCACTGAAAGTCTACTCTTTTGTCAAGCTAAGGACAAAGCAGTGTGTTACTTTAAATGCAATAAAAAAGCTTCACAAAAAACATAATGACCCCCAACACTTGAAAGCCAAACATTTGTAAGCACACCCAACCTGAATCTCTAGCAAGTTATCCTCCGCTGGTGGTGATGGCAGAAAAGCTAATCCAGACCAGAGCACTAGCATCTCTCAAAGTGTTAATATTGCAACTAAATTAAGCAAAACAAAATTCACAGAGAAAGCCGAAAGGCTAATTTGCCGTTGTAATATTTTACAGCAGCTCAACAGCATGTGGCCACTTTTTCCATCGGCTACGGTTCCAAATATAAAATCTCCCACTCAACTCCTCCATAACGCAAAGCATTTTACAAAATCCTTGAAAGTCTAACGTAATAGCTAGTCCAGACAATGGGAGCCAGCATGTTACTGAAGCTCAGCCTGTGTCATGACGGCAGACATGCTACCAACAACAGCTACTTAAATGTAAACACAGAAATTGTCAACTCTTCTGTTGGTTCTGCAAAATAACGTCACCTAAAAAGCATAAATTTGCAGCGATGTTTTATTCATTATGTATAGATATCTACACATTGTGTAACCATAAACTCACCGGCATTAGATGTTTATTATGAGCAGCTGAGGGGGGTGTGTCGCTCCGTTGTTAGCTCAGACTATCATTAAACTGAGAGGCTAAAACTTTTTTTAATCCCAAAAGTTTAAAAAATAAACTCCTCCCGCCCGTACACAGCACCGTATCTTAAGGAGAACTTTGGCCGGAGTGTGTTTATTCCTAAAGGAACCCTCCAACAGCAACCAGGCTCTCAACAGCCGTCTCAGCATTATTAGAACGAATCCGTCAAAGCCAACTTGCTAGCGGAACCACCCATTCGCGGGTAACAGCGGGCTTGACGAATCACAGACCCCGCTGTGACACGTTTGGATTGTGGGTAATGTAGTACTTCTTCGTAAGCACGTCTCAAATTAATCATCGTTCTTAAACTTATATTTTCAGAAAAAAGTATTGATACGAACTTCTACAGGAGGAAGACATCATCTGACAGTTGTGCAGCTCCAGTGAGTCTACATTGGCAGGTTAGGACATTATAATTCACTTGAGTCCTAGCATGTTAGCTAACGAACGTTTAGCCACCGCCATTTCGACATGCACTAACGAATAAAGGAGGTTAGACAAACTTCTATGTTAACACAGTGCTATGAATTTTCAGTTCCATATTTTTGTTAGCTATTCGGGACTTACCTTCTGTGAACTTAAAGGCGCAATACAGATGCAGAAATCTCCGCTCTTCAAAAATTATGGCGGCAGTCAAACTCCAGAAAAAGTTGGCGCTTCTTCTTCAGTCTTCTTCAGTCCTGAAAGGTGATCATGTGACCCGAGGCTGCGTTTTAATTGGCTTTCTTCAGGTTTGCAGCTCTGTGCGCCCCAGACCAATTTGAATTGTTTTAACGTTTTTAAATTGAATGTGATCATGGCAGTGAATCGTGTTCCCTGCGAGACTGTCAGTCATTTAAAAAAAAAAAGAAACAAAAAAAGAGAAAGAGACTGTCAGTCATTCCATGAGCAAGAAACCAACCGCGGAAACCAAACATGTATGTCAGAATTTTAAGTTTAGATTACATTAAAGTGCGCCAAAACATTTTGATGATGCCCTTAGTGTGAAAAATACAACAATGCGTATATACACATATTCATTTAATTTAAACAAATTAATTTACTGCTTAGAGTATAGCCCAAATGGGACCCAACTAGTACCCATGTGTGCTGTCCAAGTGGGATGCCCATCTCTTGCCCATGTATATTCTTCTGGGATGCCCATGTGGGGCCCAACACCAACCCAATTAAAAGCCCACTCTAAGCCCATGCCCAGTTTTAGCCCATGTAACCCAAGAAAATCCCATGCGGGCCCAACTTGAACATGTTGGCTGGGTCCAAACCAAATTTTAAACACTGATTAATCCTTCCTTCCTGGACACATTGACAGTAAAATTTTGACAATCGGCGTTACAGCGCCCCCTACAGAATCAAAATAATATCTGTATGGGGAGTAAAATTATTAGTTTGTCAGAAATGAATGAAATTTGGGGGATAATTCCGTCATGTCGTCCCGATCAAAAAAGCAAATGGTAACCATATTGTATTATCAACGGTGTTGCCGTGGCGATGGCTTAAGTTCCCCATGTTATTCTAATGGGCCAAAGTGAAAAATCTCCCATCAAATCAAATTTACTTGTTGCAATGGAAATGTGCCAAATTTGACAAACATCAATGAAAGAATGAAATGGGGCGGGGCAGGTAAGCAGCGGGCGAGGCCTTTTGACGCCGCTCGCGGCTTTAATTAGGCCCGAGCCCCTGGCCTGCCAAGGGCGAAGGGCCTATTGTTTCTGCAACACAGACAACGACTAGTCGAGCGCACAGCGCTCGACCTCAGGCCTTTCACACTCTCAAAACACACAACGATGACAAGTCGAGCGCGCAGCGCTCGACCACAGACATCATTCAACATGTCCAGACACACACACACTGACATGCACTCACACATACACGTGTACAAACACAAAAACGCACACACACACACGAATTTTCGAGCGCGTAGTGCTCGACCAAGGCCTTTCACACGCTCAAACGTACAAAAATGACAAGTCGAGTGCACAGCGCTCGACCTCAGACATAGGCCAACATGTCCAGACACACACACCCCAACATGCACTCATACACACGTGTACAAACACAAAAAACGCACACACACTCTCACACACAAACATGACTTGTCGAGCGCGTGGCGCTCGACCACAGACATTCACACTCTCAAACACCTGACAGACACGTCGGGCTTGTCGAGACTTTTCCGAAAATATATAACATGTGGGCGAAATAATGGCAGAAAAAAAAAAAGCATATTGTTTTTGCACAAAGTTGATGTCAAATTTTGCCAGTTTTTCAGTGTGATAAATGGCTGCCATTCGTACATAACAGATCCAATCTCAGCCAAATACTAAGCACTTATTGACCCTTCTTATCTGGACACATTGACAGTGAAATTTTGAAAATCGGTGTTACAGCGCCCCCTACAGAATCAAAATAATATCTGTATGGGGAGTAAATTTATTAGTTTATCAGAAATGAATTGAATTTGGGTGAAAATTCCTTCATGGCGTCCCGATCAAAAAAGCAAATGGTAACCATGTTGTATTATCGACAGTGTTGCCGTGGCGATGGCTGAAGTTCCCCATGTTATTCTAATGGGCCCAAGTGAAAAATCTCCCATCATATCAAATTTACTTGTTGCCATGGAAATGTGCCAAATTTGACACGACTTCTGACCCACATGCAGGTGAAAAACATCAATGGCATCCATGCAGTATTTTGGATGGTGTTGCTGTGGCGATTGTTTATTTTCCCCAAGTTATTCTTTTGGGCCCAAGTGAAAAAACTTCTGTTATATCAAATTAGGAAAGAGATAGAGAGACAAAAAACAATTTAACAGCCTTCTGAACATCACTTAGTATAAATTACAGTACAGAATAACAATGTCAGAACATTAGTGGTTTTCTCCAATGCTCTGCACAGTCTCCTTGAGTGAAAGGTTGAAGTATTGCACAAGCCTGAGCATGTAGATTAAGATAAAGAGGTTTTTAACCCTTGGGACTCTGGTGGTGGTGGTGGTGATGGTGGTGGTGGTGGTGTGTGTGTGTGTGTGTGTGTGTGTGGGGGGGGGGGGGGGGGGGGGGGGGTGTTAGGTTCATTTTTGATTAATTCTGATTTTTCCTTTATATTTCACCTTAAAAGCTTTCTCCAGATCAAGACCTTGCGTATCAAGATCAGATCAAGACATGGATTCACCGGCCTACGACCAGTCGCCACCGGGCCTTCCACCTGCCGCTCTTGCGGCACTCTGCTCTGCGAGGGAGAGCACATCGAGCACAAGCGCTGCTTTCTCTGCCTCGGCCAGCAGCATCACCGCCAGCGGTCCACCTGCCCGGCCCACCTCGCGCTGCCGCCAGAAGAACTTCACCGGTAGGCCGTGTTCGTGGGAGACACCTCTCCGGTTCCCGCCCACGAGGGCAATGCCGAGGACGCCATGGATGTCACCGGCCCAGCCGCCTATGAGTGGGATGACGCCGTCGGCAGCATCAGCAGCAGCAGCAGCAGCAGCGTTTCGGTGTCACAGAGTTCCCACCTCGACGACTCCACCTCCACCGTTTCCCGCACCAGCCGCCATGACCCCCACCCCCCCCCCCCCCCCCCCCCCCCCCCCCCCCCACCCCCACCCGTGAGCCTGTCGAACACCTCGCGGGGTTCCTCACCTCCGCCACTGAGCGCATCAGCCTCGCGCTGCCACTGCAGCCTCCGGAGCCGGTTCAGCGCGACTTTGCACTCGAGCTAGCAACCCAGTCACGGACTCGGTCCCGGACTGCGGTGTTATGTCCCGCAGTGCCTTCATTCCAGGAGAACGTGCGGAAGGATTGGGGTACGCCGCTCACCGCCAAAGGCTACCGCGAATATTCCTGCGTGAACGGCTGGCCGCCGGTCCCCGGAGTGCCTGCAATAGAGGACTCCGTGAGACTGTGCCTTCTCCCCAAGTCCTCCGCCTGGCCGGGCGGAAAACCCATGCTGCCATCTGAGAGAGACAGGCGCATGGCGCCCTTCCTGGATCATGGTTACGCTAGCGGCAATCAGATATTTGCCCTGGCCACAACATGACAATTCTGCTGGGCTCTGTGGATAAGATATGCCACGAGAGGTCCCAGCTCACTCCAGATGACATTAAGGAAATCCAGAACGCGGCCGAGGTCCTCACACGGATGCTCAGGGCTGTCGCCGTCAACGGAGGCCGCGTCATGGCAAGTGCACAGCTCGCCATGAGGCACCTGTGGCTTGGCCTGTCCTCACTGTCTTACCGGGACCAGCGGGGAGTCCTGGGCCTCCCCCTGTCCACCTCCTATCTCTTCGGGTCTGACATACAGGCCATCATCGAGCACTTGGAAGCGGCTGCGTGCCGCTCGCACCGCATCTGCAGCCTAGCTGTGAACCGCCACCGCAGAGACGACGTCCCGCAGACCAGCGGCGCCCAGCCCCCTGTAGCTTCCCGGTGTCTGGCCAGATTCGACCGTCTTCCCGCCGACCCTCCCGGGACGCCGACCAGCAGAAACAGGCCCATGCTTCTGAGTCCCGGAGCGCCCTGTCCGCTCGTCCAACTCCAGCTGTGAAATCTGTGAATAAAGGAAGTCGGGCAGGTTACAACTATTTCAGTGCAGCTGTCTTTTCTTTCCCCCGTTGTTTACACAATCGAAAAGTGTTAAACTCGGCAGGGTCTCTCCACCTCTCGTCTCCCGCCTGGGATAAAGTGGCTGAGATCGGTGAGTTGAACGCGCATTCATGCGCTTGCCGCACGGCGGCTGCGCATACGGGATGCAGCAGCACATCGAGACCGCTGGCTTCCCCGTCGTGCGCGCCTTGGAAATGGAGCACTGCTGAGGTTCTTCCAGCACCCCGTAAACGCTCCAGGCTGCATTATCCGTCGGCTTCGACTCAGGTGAGCATAGCGAAGCGTCCTAGCAGCGGAACTTTGCCGATCCGGGTCTCCGCTGCTGGGCTCTCGGCGTTATTCATCACGCTTCCAGCAGCGTTTCCCCTCGCGGTGAGGCGTCGGGGCGAAAGAGCCGTACCGCTCCGGGTTATCGCCGCACGGCGTCCCGTCAGTGTGTGTCCCAGCCCCAGCTTCAGGACCAAGGCCAGCGACCCGGAAGACTCCGGGATCATGTGGCCTCTGCTAGAGCGTCTCGGCCCTAGCTTCAGGACCACGGCCAGCAGCACGGGAAACTCCGCACTCTCGCGGCCTCTGCCCAGGTTGTCTCCAACAAAGAGCCGGCCTGCGGCCCCGGAGTGGCCGCCCACGCTCGAGCCCATTTGTACCAGCTGTGAAGATGTCGTTGTTTTGTATGTGTATTAAATGTTGCCCACAGCACCATAGTCCTCCAGCCAAGTTTCCATGCACCATATTTGACATGCATTCCGAATCACTAAAACTAAACCAGAGGGTGGGGACTCAAATTATATCGAGTTTGTTATAACATCTTGAGCTCAAACAGACTGAGAACTGAAAAGTCTGTATAGCAACAATGTAATGGTGGAAGGTCAGCACACATATGGTTTCATTTAGGAGCAAGAGCTGCTTTTTCACGTTGCTTCATTATTTATTTTCTTAAAGTATTAGCTCGTTAAGCAGCACCACCCAGTCTCTGGCTTTCAGACATGTCCTGGCCTCCTTTTCTCCCCCTCGCCATCGCTTCAAGGTGCCTGAAGAGCGGCTTACATGCGAGCTGAAGACATTTTCAGGTTGCTCTGCGGTTCCAACAGATTAAATCGTCTGCACCGCCAAAAGCGGACCAATCACAGGCCTCGACATTCATGTCACCACGCGTCGCCTCGACGCAAAGTCAGAATTTTTGGGAGGTGCACGTCAAGCCCTAGCGTAGCCCGCCGTAGGGCTACGACGTAGGTGTTGTAGGAACGATGTCGCGGCGACGGGGAAGCAAACTGAGGCCTTAAAGCAAAAAAAACCCATCTTTTTAGAAAAGCCTACTGCTAGGCAGTGATTTTTTTTTTTTTTTTTTTTCTTTCATCTCTTGTTTTTATCTCTTGTCGACTGATGTACTGTATTTTATCTTATTCTTTTGTCTGTAGCACTCTGAGACTTGTAATCAAGTGTAAAGTGCGTTATAAATAAAATTTATTATTATTATTATTATTATTAAAGCAGTACTATGCAAGATCTGCTTTAGTGCTCCCCCTACTGGTCTCCTGTGAAAGCTCAGTCATAAATGTCCTCCGCATCAACCCCCCCCCCCCCCCCCCCCCCCCCCGTGCAGAGAGCGTCCCACTCCCGTTTCCTTTTTTTCTGCTCGTTTGACAAAGTTTTTCTGTCTTTTTGGTTCTGCCATCCGTGAGCACCTCAGGGTGGCGTTGCTAACGCTAGAGAGGGTTTCATGTTTGTTTTACGTGCTTTTGTTAAATCTTTGGCAGCGGCAGTTCCTGCGCTGCCCGGGTAGTGCCGTCTGTCGTAGACATGCCTGCCTCGCACACTTCTACGAGAGGAGGTGCCACTCCTCTTTATTTTTCAGTTACCAAACCGAAATTAGAACCAATCAACACATCATGCAAAGATCGTCTATTGCAAGACAATGACAGATATCGCACTCCAACAGCTTTTATACTTGTAATCCTGTCTGAGCACCGTACAGCAGGTTTGTTCTCACGAGATGTTGTCGGGTCCGCTCCTCTGAAATTGCAAGCGCTGTTTTCAGGACAGACCCCGGGGAGAGTGAAGGAACAGGCGAATCACCGTGACAAGGCTTTGTTTACCCCCACAGGGACTCTGAAACACATTTATTGAGGTAAAAATGTTGCAAAGTTCTGCTTGAACAGTTAAGCTAAGTGGCTGATAACACATTTCAACACCTCTCATGTTTCAGTCAAAATTAGCAGGGCACCGCAGGGAATCGAACCCCATCCCAGTAAACCAGGAGTACCATTACCAGTGCCTTTTGCTTTTTTGAGAACACATGGAAGGTAAAGCAAAACCTGCATTACAACAGCATATGCATGGCTGGTTTTAAATTGTTGCCACATTCTACATCCTTACATTAATCACATGCATTCTTTGACATCTCTTTATGAGTATACAATGTGTCTCTATGGGAAAATATCAAAAAGCATTTTGCACCTCCTGTATGTGAAATGAGGCCTGTTGTCAATTAGTGTTACAATGTTTCTCTTTGCTTTTGCTTAATTTGTTTTTATTCTTTTCTGACTTTATTGATCAATGCTGTTGTAATACAGGAAATGAAACCTCATAACCATAACACTTGAACTAACAATGTGGAAAAGAATAGTTAATCACTAACTTAACTCGAAATTTTTTTTTGAGATTTTTTTTTTTTTTGTATATCTAAAATTATCGGTGGATCCCAGGAAGAGTAGCTGCAGCTAATGGGGATCCTAACAAATAAACAAATAAACTTAATACACAGGTTAATGTCCCACAGAATATAGAAAATACAAATTTAGCAAACTAATAACTGAACCGTGCTGACAATTATGAATGCTCACTAGATTAAATAGAACTAACTATTTATATTTATTAATTAACTATTTATAATGAGCTAAGTACATTATCCCGTTGACCCAGTCATGGACACCTTGACAGGGACAAAGATAAACCCTACAGTATGTGTGCACGCATCACTGTAGGGCACAGAAACATCTACCAATAAAACCACAACTACAAGAAATATATTCACAACTATAATCACTAATAAAGTTAAACATTAACAACAAAAGCTGATGCAGTAACTATCTAAAAACCTGACTAACTGCTAAAATTCAATGATTCACATTCCAATCAATGTTCTGGAAGACAAACACACTTAAAAAGTACAATGTAGACACTTAAATTCATGATCAAAGTCAATTATAAATATGTTTTTACAATTTAGGCAAAGGGTGAAAAAGCTGAATGCTCAACAATTGCAAGAGAAATAGACTTTGAAGGCATGATGGAAACAGCATGGGGATGACAAATTTGTGACAAACTGAAAACCAGCCATTAAAGAAAAGTCATGTGGTGAGTCAGCACAATCTGTAACAGCTGTCCATTTTAATTTGAAACTGTTGATGTAGGCACACAATTTATGTGGATTTCCCCTTAAAAAAACACACAATCCCTTCATGGTCGCTAAAGTAAGTTGGCACGACTGAACAGTCTACATCATATTGATTAGAATTTAGGTAGAAATGATCAATTAATGTCCCCCTCTCAGTTGTGGGAGATGTGACATATTGAATATAACCTCTTTCTAACATAAAATTGCAGAGACTTGTAGATTTCAATATGTCATCATTAAAATCTCCCATCACAGCCACAGTGGCACAAAGTGAACTCAGCCAAATTAATAATCTGTCTAAATTATACTTGAATAGAGACATAGGGTAAGACGGCGGACGGTAAACTACTGCTATGACGATTTGGTGCTCTGCAAAATAATTCACTAAACATTCTAAGTCCATGTCTGGTACTGTGATTTCATAATTAAGGTTCTCTTCACAGTACATGCCAACTCCACCGTGCTGTTGGCCACGTAAACTAACCAGTGCTGTGTCGTTACTGCACTGATATGAAAGACTACGGGGGCGACTATGGAAATTAAAGCCTTCAATGTGGCAACTCTGAAATGGTGACTCCTCAGATAACCATGTCTCTACCACAGCAACACAGTTAGGCTGCAAAAGCTGTGTGTGAGAAGCCAAATCTGACACATGTCGTACCAAACCTTGTATGTTCATGAAAAACAGCATCAAAACATGTGTCTCTTGTCTGTGCCAAGACAAACTGTCCACCATGAAGGGAGGGAGGCTCTCCAACGCGGCTCTGATCTTATCATTACAGTAAATGGCCTTTTCGGAGTAGTCTTGAATTACGAGACCCTCTAAACTCCGAACGCGGCTTAAGGCCACATACGCCTGACCCGGGGCAAATACTTTTTCAAGGGACACCACAGCTTGATCGACAATAAGGCCCTGTACTTTATGAACGGTACACGCCCACGCGAGTTTGAATGGAAACTGACGCCGCCGCTCACCGCGTTTATTCGCCTGTTCTTCCTCAGGTCCAATGCGAGTCGAACCGGTCAGAGCTGCAGGGGTATGGGTTTGCTTCCTTCTGTTTGCTCCTACTTTATCATCATCAAATTTAACATAAATTGCTAAAGGAAGCTGTTTGTTCTGTGGGTCTTCTACTATTTGAGTAACTATACCACATACCCCATTTACTAGGCCATCAGACACATCTATGTTTTTACACAGCATAACACGGGCATTAACGCCAATAAAAAGTGACTCCACCAAACTGGCATTTTCGGATTTATGGAGACACAGATGGCCTTCTAATTTTTTTAATTTACCCGTATTTTTATCGATACCAAAATCTTGCGCATTAATCATTTTTACATCAGAACACACGCAATTAAGCTTCTTTAAATTATACGTCTGCACGTACTCCCTTTTAGAAAAAATGTGCAGCACATCAGGGTCTTCACCCGTTTCACGACGCTTCAATATATCTGCATCATTTTGAAGCATGGGTGCCCCTCTTGAACGCACTCTTAACCGATTTAAAAGCTCTGCAAAAACGCTATCTTGTTGCCTAACGATCTTTTTTAATTCTGCTATTTTAAAGAAATCTCTAAAAAAATTAATGCCCACAGTTTCTTTTAACAAAGCCTGACCTTTAACCGGAGGCAACTGATAAAAATCTCCTACCGCAATGACGCAAACGTTTCCAAATAGAACCGAATTAGGTGTCTGTTTAATCTGAGATAATCGACCCTCAATATGCATAAACACCTTTTGGTCAACCATCGATATTTCATCAATGATTACAATTTGAATGTCCAAGTATTTTGTGCGCAGCGTATTAAGCTTCTCCTCTCTAAGTGGTTGATACTGTTTTGGGGGATTTGCAGGAATGCTAAATGTGGTATAAATAGTAGCCGCCTTTATATTGTACGCTGCTATCCCCATTGGAGCCGTTAATAAAACGCTAATATTATCGGGACCGTGACAAATAGGGGCCAACAAACGCGACGCCTCGTATTGAATGGCCTGAACAAGGTGGCTTTTCCCAGTGCCTGCCCCTCCTGTAATCAATACGTGCAATAGCTCAGGATTATTTCCAGCTACCTTTTCTATGCACCATTGTCGTATTTTGTAAAAAATAGACAGCTGTTCCTCATTGAGGCTTCTCACAAGTGAGAGACCCTCAGCTCGACTCATCACATTTCTTGTCTCAAAATTACCAATTTCCTCATGTCTCACAGCCAAATCAGGGATGTGTTCTTGATCATGCTCAGAGTGGACCTCCTGCAACATTTCGCTAAACTCCTCTTTTGACTCCAACCTTTCAACTTCCGCCTCGAGGCAGAGATTTGCCCACGCCTCTTCTAAAATGTCCTCAGAGTCCATTTTCTCTTGTATCTCGTCCAAATCCTCAGCCTCTATTTCAAAACGGCGCTTATTCCCATCAACGATCGATTTTACAGAATGAACACACCCATTACTAAATCGCACCTCCCCGTGTTTATAAAA